>NW_026279464.1:0-123420 GCF_023373465.1 Oncorhynchus keta
ATAATATAATAGTGACAGTGTATCTACCAGGTCTGTCATAATATAACAGAGACAGTAGATCTAGCTGGTCTGTCATAATATAACAGAGACAGTAGATCTACCTGGTCTGTCATAATATAATAGAGACAGTAGATCTAGCTGGTCTGTCATCAAATAATAGACACAGTAGATCTAGCTGGGCTGTCATATTATAATAGAGACAGTAGATCTAGCTGGTCTGTCATAATATAATAGAGACAGTAGATCTAGCTGGTCTGTCATCAAATAATAGACACAGTAGATCTAGCTGGGCTGTCATATTATAATAGAGACAGTAGATCTACCTGGTCTGTCAAATTAGAATAGAGACAGTAGATCTAGCTGGCCTGTCATCAAATAATAGACACAGTAGATCTAGCTGGTCTGTCATAATATAATAGAGACAGTAGATCTACCTGGTCTGTCATAGTATAATAGAGACAGTAGATCTAGCTGGTCTGTCATAGTACAATAGAGACAGTAGATCTTGCTGGTCTGTCATAATATAATAGAGACAGTGTATCTACCAGGTCTGTCAAAATATAACAGAGACAGTAGATCTAGCTGGTCTGTCATAATATAACAGAGACAGTAGATCTACCTGGTATGTCAAAATATAATAGAGACAGTAGATCTAGCTGGTCTGTCATAATATAATAGAGACAGTAGATCTAGCTGGTCTTTCATAATATAATAGAGATAGTAGATCTACCTGGTTTGTCAAATTAGAATCGAGACAGTAGATCTAGCTGGTCTGTCATAATATAATAGTGACAGTGTATCTACCAGGTCTGTAATAATATAACAGAGACAGTAGATCTAGCTGGTCTGTCATAATATAACAGAGACAGTAGATCTAGCTGGTCTGTCATAATATAACAGAGACAGTAGATCTATCTGGTCTGTCATAATATAATAGAGACAGTAGATCTAGCTGGTCTGTCATCAAATAATAGACACAGTAGATCTCGCTGGGCTGTCATAATGTAATAGAGACAGTGTATCTACCAGGTCTGTCATAATATAATAGAGACAGTAGATCTAGCTGGTCTGTCATAATATAATAGAGACAGTAGATCTAGCTGGTCTGCCATCAAATAATAGACACAGTAGATCTAGCTGGGCTGTCATATTATAATAGAGACAGTAGATCTACCTGGTCTGTCAAATTACAATAGAGACAGCAGATCTAGCTGGTTTGTCATCAAATAATAGACACAGTAGATCTAGCTGGTCTGTCATAATATAATAGAGAAAGTATATCTACTTGGTCTGTCATAATATAATAGAGACAGTAGATCTACCTGGTCTGTCATAGTATAATAGAAACAGTAGACCTAGCTGGTCTGTCATAATACAACAGAGACAGTAGATCTATCTGGTCTGTCATAATATAATAGAGACAGTAGATCTACCTGGTCTGTCATAGTATAATAGAGACAGTAGATCTAGCTGGTCTGTCATAGTACAATAGAGACATAGAGACAGTAGATCTCGCTGGTCTGTCATAATATAATAGGGACAGTAGATCTAGCTGGTCTGTCATAATATAATAGAGACAGTGTATCTACCAGGTCTGTCATAATATAATATAGACAGTAGATCAACCTGGTCTGTCATAGTATAATAGAGACAGTAGATCTAGCTGGTCTGTCATAGTACAATAGAGACATAGAGACAGTAGATCTAGCTGGTATGTCACAATATAATAGGGACAGTAGATCTAGCTGGTCTGTCATAATATAATAGAGAAAGTATATCTACTTGGTGGGTGATTGTTCCTTGTTCCGTTTGTGGGTGACATTACGTCATTTCCGGTCACAACTTGCAGGCTTGTTTTCGAATTGCTGTGCGTTTTGTTGCCAACCTATTTTGCTACCTGACAACTTTACGGGTTTCACTTTTTAATTACCGTTCATATATTTATTTATTTTTTCCTCAACTTTTTCACTCCGGACGCTTTATCTGGACACGATTCGTCAGGACCTCCAACAGCCGAAGCTAAGTAGTAACATTAACATGATGCCTTCTAATTGCAGCCGCTGTGCTCGCCTTACGGCGAGGATAGCTGTACTGCAAGCCCAGCTTCAGACGCAATCGTTAGGCAAGGGTAATTTCAGTGTAGGAAAGGATGAAACAGCGTCTGTGCCACCAGTAAGTACAGATAGTAGTATAAATCCCCTGGCACAGTCCCCGCAGCCGGACAACTTTCTCACGGTTTCTGGAAGGAAATGCTGTAGGAACGCTCAACCGGTGTCGCTCATTCAGCAGACAGAAACTTTCAACCGGTTTTCCCCATTAAGCAGCGGGTCGGAGTCAGAGACCGAGTCTTCTCTGGTCTCTACTCCTCCCGTTACGGGGTCTGAGACGCCGAAGCTTCCCACCATTAGCTCTGACAAATTGAAAACTCTAGTCATTGGCGACTCCATTACCCGCAGTATTAGACTTAAAGCGAATCATCCAGCGATCATACACTGTTTACCCGGGGCAGGGCTACCGACGTTAAGGCTAATCTGAAGATGGTGCTGGCTAAAGCTAAAACTGGCGAGTGTAGAGAGTATAGAGATATTGTTATCCACGTCGGCACCAACGATGTTAGGATGAAACAGTCAGAGATCACCAAGCGCAACATAGCTTCTGCGTGCATATCAGCTAGAAAGATGTGTCGGCATCGAGTAATTGTCTCTGGCCCCCTCCCAGTTAGGGGAGTGATGAGCTCTACAGCAGAGTCTCACAACTCAATCGCTGGTTGAAAACTGTTTTCTGCCCCTCCCAAAAGATAGAATTTGTAGATAATTGGCCCTCTTTCTGGGACTCACCCACAAACAGGACCAAGCCTGACCTGCTGAGGAGTGACGGACTCCATCCTAGCTGGAGGGGTGCTCTCATCTTATCTGCCAACATAGACAGGGCTCTAACTCCTCTAGCTCCACAATGAAATAGGGTGCAGGCCAGGCAGCAGGCTATTAGCCAGCCTGCCAGCATAGTGGAGTCTGCCACTAGCATAGTCAGTGTAGTCAGCTCAGCTATCACCATTGAGACCGTGTCTGTGCCTCGACCTAGGTTGGGCAAAACTAAACATGGCGGTGTTCGCCTTAGCAATCTCACTAGGATAAAGACCACCTCCATTCCTGTCATTACTGAAAGAGATCATGATACCTCACATCTCAAAATAGGGCTACTTAATGTTAGATCCCTTACTTCAAAGGCAATTATAGTCAATGAACTAATCACTGATCATAATCTTGATGTGATTGGCCTGACTGAAACATGGCTTAAGCCTGATGAATTTACTGTGTTAAATGAGGCCTCACCTCCTGGCTACACTAGTGACCATATCCCCGTGCATCCCGCAAAGGCGGAGGTGTTGCTAACATTTACGATAGCAAATTTCAATTTACAAAAAAAAAAAATGACGTTTTCGTCTTTTGAGCTTCTAGTCATGAAATCTATGCAGCCTACTCAATCACTTTTTATAGCTACTGTTTACAGGCCTCCTGGGCCATATACAGCGTTTCTCACTGAGTTCCCTGAATTCCTATCAGACCTTGTAGTCATTGCAGATAATATTCTAATCTTTGGTGACTTTAATATTCACATGGAAAAGTCCACAGACCCACTCCAAAAGGCTTTTGGAGCCATCATCGACTCAGTGGGTTTTGTCCAACATGTCTCTGGACCCACTCACTGTCACAGTCATACGCTGGACCTAGTTTTGTCCCATGGAATAAATGTTGTGGATCTTAATGTTTTTCCTCATAATCCTGGACTATCGGACCACCATTTTATTACGTTTGCAATTGCAACAAATAATCTGCTCAGACCCCAACCAAGGAACATCAAAAGTCGTGCTATAAATTCACAGACAACACAAAGATTCCTTGATGCCCTTCCAGACTCCCTCTGCCTACCCAAGGACGCCAGAGGACAAAAATCCGTTAACCACCTAACTGAGGATCTCAATTTAACCTTGCGCAATACCCTAGATGCAGTTGCACCCTAAAAACTAAAAAAATGTCTCATAAGAAACTAGCTCCCTGGTACACAGAAAATACCCGAGCTCTGAAGCAAGCTTCCAGAAAATTGGAACGGAAATGGCGCCACACCAAACTGGAAGTCTTCCGACTAGCTTGGAAGGACGGTACCGTGCAGTACCGAAGAGCCCTTACTGCTGCTCGATCGTCCTATTTTTCTAACTTAATTGAGGAAAATAAGAACAATCCGAAATTCCTTTTTGATACTGTGGCAAAGCTAACTAAAAAGCAGCATTCCCCAAGAGAGGATGACTTTCACTTTAGCAGTGATAAATTCATGAACTTCTTTGAGGAAAAGATTATGATTATTAGAAAGCAAATTACGGACTCCTCTTTAAACCTGCGTATTCCTCCAAACCTCAGTTGTCCTGAGTCTGCACAACTCTGCCAGGACCTAGGATCAAGAGAGACGCTCAAGTGTTTTAGTACTATATCTCTTGACACAATGATGAAAATAATCATGGCCTCTAAACCTTCAAGCTGTATACTGGACCCTATTCCAACTAAACTACTGAAAGAGCTGCTTCCTGTGCTTGGCCCTCCTATGTTGAACATAATAAACGGCTCTCTATCCACTGGATGTGTACCAAACTCACTAAAAGTGGCAGTAATAAAGCCTCTCTTGAAAAAGCCAAACCTTGACCCAGAAAATATAAAAAACTATCGGCCTATATCGAATCTTCCATTCCTCTCAAAGATTTTAGAGAAGGCTGTTGCGCAGCAACTCACTGCCTTCCTGAAGACAAACAATGTATACGAAATGCTTCAGTCTGGTTTTAGACCCCATCATAGCACTGAGACGGCACTTGTGAAGGTGGTAAATTACATTTTAATGGCATCGGACCGAGGCTCTGCATCTGTCCTCGTGCTCCTAGACCTTAGTGCTGCTTTTGATACCATCGATCACCACATTCTTTTGGAGAGATTGGAAACCCAAATTGGTCTACACGGACAAGTTCTGGCCTGGTTTAGATCTTATCTGTCGGAAAGATATCAGTTTGTCTCTGTGAATGGTTTGTCCTCTGACAAATCAACTGTACATTTCGGTGTTCCTCAAGGTTCTGTTTTAGGACCACTATTGTTTTCACTATATATTTTACCTCTTGGGGATGTTATTCGAAAACATAATGTAAACTTTCACTGCTATGCGGATGACACACAGCTGTACATTTCAATGAAACATGGTGAAGCCCCAAAATTGCCCTCGCTAGAAGCATGTGTTTCAGACATAAGGAAGTGGATGGCTGCAAACTTTCTACTATTAAACTCGGACAAAACAGAGATGCTTGTTCTAGGTCCCAAGAAACAAAGAGATCTTCTGTTGAATCTGACAATTAATCTTAATGGTTGTACAGTCGTCTCAAATAAAACTGTGAAGGACCTCGGCGTTACTCTGGACCCTGATCTCTCTTTTGAAGAACATATCAAGACCATTTCGAGGACAGCTTTTTTCCATCTACGTAACATTGCAAAAATCAGAAACTTTCTGTCCAAAAATGATGCAGAAAAATTAATCCATGCTTTTGTCACTTCTAGGTTAGACTACTGCAATGCTCTATTTTCCGGCTACCCGGATAAAGCACTAAATAAACTTCAGTTAGTGCTAAATACGGCTGCTAGAATCCTGACTAGAACCAAAAAATTTGATCATATTACTCCAGTGCTAGCCTCTCTACACTGGCTTCCTGTCAAAGCAAGGGCTGATTTCAAGGTTTTACTGCTAACCTACAAAGCATTACATGGGCTTGCTCCTACCTACCTCTCTGATTTGGTCCTGCCGTACATACCTACACGTACGCTACGGTCACAAGACGCAGGCCTCCTAATTGTCCCTAGAATTTCTAAGCAAACAGCTGGAGGCAGGGCTTTCTCCTATAGAGCTCCATTTTTATGGAACGGTCTGCCTACCCATGTCAGAGACGCAAACTCGGTCTCAACCTTTAAGTCTTTACTGAAGACTCATCTCTTCAGTGGGTCATATGATTGAGTGTAGTCTGGCCCAGGAGTGGGAAGGTGAACGGAAAGGCTCTGGAGCAACGAACCGCCCTTGCTGTCTCTGCCTGGCCGGTTCCCCTCTTTCCACTGGGATTCTCTGCCTCTAACCCTGTTACGGGGCTGAGTCACTGGCTTGCTGGGGCTCTCTCGTGCCGTCCCTGGGGGGGTGCGTCACCTGGGTGGGTTGATTCACTGTTGTGGTCGGCCTGTCTGGGTTGCCCCCCTTGGGTTGTACCGTGGCGGAGATCTTTGTGGGCTATACTCGGCCTTGTCTCAGGATGGTAAGTTGGTGGTTGAAGATATCCCTCTAGTGGTGTGGGGGATGTGCTTTGGCAAAGTGGGTGGGGTTATATCCTTCCTGTTTGGCCCTGTCCGGGGTGTCCTCGGATGGGGCCACAGTGTCTCCTGACCCCTCCTGTCTCAGCCTCCAGTATTTATGCTGCAGTAGTTTATGTGTCGGGGGCTAGGGTCAGTTTGTTATATCTGGAGTACTTCTCCTGTCCTATTCGGTGTCCTGTGTGAATCTAAGTGTGCGTTCTCTAATTCTCTCCTTCTCTCTTTCTTTCTCTCTCTCGGAGGACCTGAGCCCTAGGACCATGTCCCAGGACTACCTGACATGAGGACTCCTTGCTGTCCCCAGTCCACCTGGCCATGCTCCTGCTCCAGTTTCAACTGACCTGAGCCCTAGGACCGTGCCCCAGGACTACCTGACATGAAGGCTCCTTGCTGTCCCCAGTCCACCTGACTGTGCTGCTGCTCCAGTTTCAACTGTTCTGCCTTATTATTATTCGACCATGCTGGTCATTTATGAACATTTGAACATCTTGGTCATGTTCTGTTATAATCTCTACCCGGCACAGCCAGAAGAGGACTGGCCACCCCACATAGCCCGGTTCCTCTCTAGGTTTCTTCCTAGGTTTTGGCCTTTCTAGGGAGTTTTTCCTAGCCACCGTGCTTTTACACCTGCATTGTTTGCTGTTTGGGGTTTTAGGCTGGGTTCCTGTACAGCACTTTGAGATATCAGCTGATGTACGAAGGGCTATATAAATAAATTTGATTTGATTTGATTTGATACTTGGTCTGTCATAACATAATAGAGACAGTAGATCTAGCTGGTCTGTCATAATACAATAGAGACAGTAGATCTATCTGGTCTGTCATAATATAATAGAGACAGTAGATCTACCTGGTCTGTCATAGTATAATAGAGACAGTAGATATAGCTGGTCTGTCATAGTACAATAGAGACATAGAGACAGTAGATCTAGCTGGTCTGTCATAACATAATAGGGACAGTAGATCTAGCTGGTCTTTCATAATATAATAGAGACAGTGTATCTACCAGGTCTGTCATAATATAACAGAGACAGTAGATCTAGCTGGTCTGTCATAATATAATAGAGACAGTAGATCTCGCTGGTCTGTCATAATATAATAGGGACAGTAGATCTAGCTGGTCTGTCATAATATAATAGAGACAGTGTATCTACCAGGTCTGTCATAATATAACAGAGACAGTAGATCTAGCTGGTCTGTCATAATATAATATAGACAGTAGATCAACCTGGTCTGTCATAGTATAATAGAGACAGTAGATCTAGCTGGTCTGTCATAGTACAATAGAGACATAGAGACAGTATATCTAGCTGGTCTGTCATAATATAATAGAGAAAGTATATCTACTTGGTCTGTCATAATATAATAGAGACAGTAGATCTACCTGGTCTGTCATAGTATAATAGAAACAGTAGACCTAGCTGGTCTGTCATAATACAATAGAGACAGTAGATCTATCTGGTCTGTCATAATATAATAGAGACAGTAGATCTACCTGGTCTGTCATAGTAGAATAGAGACAGTAGATCTAGCTGGTCTGTCATAGTACAATAGAGATATAGAGACAGTAGATCTCGCTGGTCTGTCATAATATAATAGGGACAGTAGATCAAGCTGGTCTGTCATAATATAATAGAGACAGTGTATCTACCAGGTCTGTCATAATATAACAGAGACAGTAGATCTAGCTGGTCTGTCATAATATAACAGAGACAGTAGATCTACCTGGTATGTCAAAATATAATAGAGACAGTAGATCTAGCTGGTCTGTCATATTATAATAGAGACAGTAGATCTAGCTGGTATGTCATAATATAATTGAGATAGTAGATCTACCTGGTCTTTCAAATTAGAATAGAGACAGTAGATCTAGCTGGTCTGTCATCAAATAATAAACACAGTAGATCTAGCTGGTCTGTCATAATATAATAGAGACAGCAGATCTAGCTAGTCTGTCATAATACAATAGAGACAGTAGATCTACCTGGTATGTCATAGTATAATAGAAACAGTAGATCTAGCTGGTCTGTCATAATATAATAGAGACAGTAGATCTAGCTGGTCTGTCATATTATAGTAGAGACAGTAGATCTAGCTGTTCTGTCATAATATAATGGAGACAGTAGATCTAGCTGGTCTGTCATCATATAATAGAGACAGTGTATCTACCAGGTCTGTCATAATTTAACAGATACCGTAGATCTAGCTTGTCTGTCATAATATAACAGAGACAGTAGATCTAGCTTGTCTGTCATAATATAATAGAGACAGTAGATCTAGCTGGTCTGTCATAATACAATAGAGACAGTAGATCTACCTGGTCTGTCATATTATAATAGATACAGTAGATCTAGCTGGTATGTCATAATATAATAGAGATAGTAGATCTACCTGGTCTGTCATATTATAATAGAGACAGTAGATCTAGCTGGTCTGTCATATTATAATAGAGACAGTAGATCTAGCTGGTATGTCATATTATAATAGAGACAGTAGATCTAGCTGGTCTGTCATAATATAATAGAGATAGTAGATCTACCTGGTCTGTCAAATTAGAATAGAGACAGTAGATCTAGCTGGTCTGTCATAATATAATAGAGACAGTGTATCTACCAGGTCTGTCATAATATAACAGAGACAGTAGATCTAGCTGGTCTGTCATAATATAACAGAGACAGTAGATCTACCTGGTATGTCAAAATATAATAGAGACAGTAGATCTAGCTGGTCTGTCATATTATAATAGAGACAGTAGATCTAGCTGGTATGTCATAATATAATAGAGATAGTAGATCTACCTGGTCTGTCAAATTAGAATAGAGACAGTAGATCTAGCTGGTCTGTCATAATATAATAGTGACAGTGTATCTACCAGGTCTGTCATAATATAACAGAGACAGTAGATCTAGCTGGTCTGTCATAATATAACAGAGACATTAGATCTACCTGGTCTGTCATAATATAATAGAGACAGTAGATCTAGCTGGTCTGTCATCAAATAATAGACACAGTAGATCTAGCTGGGCTGTCATATTATAATAGAGACAGTAGATCTAGCTGGTCTGTCATAATATAATAGAGACAGTAGATCTAGCTGGTCTGTCATCAAATAATAGACACAGTAGATCTAGCTGGGCTGTCATATTATAATAGAGACAGTAGATCTACCTGGTCTGTCAAATTAGAATAGAGACAGTAGATCTAGCTGGCCTGTCATCAAATAATAGACACAGTAGATCTAGCTGGTCTGTCATAATATAATAGAGACAGTAGATCTACCTGGTCTGTCATAGTATAATAGAGACAGTAGATCTAGCTGGTCTGTCATAGTACAATAGAGACAGTAGATCTTGCTGGTCTGTCATAATATAATAGAGACAGTGTATCTACCAGGTCTGTCAAAATATAACAGAGACAGTAGATCTAGCTGGTCTGTCATAATATAACAGAGACAGTAGATCTACCTGGTATGTCAAAATATAATAGAGACAGTAGATCTAGCTGGTCTGTCATAATATAATAGAGACAGTAGATCTAGCTGGTCTTTCATAATATAATAGAGATAGTAGATCTACCAGGTCTGTCATAATATAACAGAGACAGTAGATCTAGCTGGTCTGTCATAATATAATATAGACAGTAGATCAACCTGGTCTGTCATAGTATAATAGAGACAGTAGATCTAGCTGGTCTGTCATAGTACAATAGAGACATAGAGACAGTATATCTAGCTGGTCTGTCATAATATAATAGAGAAAGTATATCTACTTGGTCTGTTATAATATAATAGAGACAGTAGATCTACCTGGTCTGTCATAGTATAATAGAAACAGTAGACCTAGCTGGTCTGTCATAATACAATAGAGACAGTAGATCTATCTGGTCTGTCATAATATAATAGAGACAGTAGATCTACCTGGTCTGTCATAGTATAATAGAGACAGTAGATCTAGCTGGTCTGTCATAGTACAATAGAGACATAGAGACAGTAGATCTCGCTGGTCTGTCATAATATAATAGGGACAGTAGATCTAGCTGGTCTGTCAGAATATAATAGAGACAGTGTATCTACCAGGTCTGTCATAATATAACAGAGACAGTAGATCTAGCTGGTCTGTCATAATATAATAGAGACAGTAGATCAACCTGGTCTGTCATAGTATAATAGAGACAGTAGATCTAGCTGGTCTGTAATAGTACAATAGAGACATAGAGACAGTAGATCTAGCTGGTATGTCACAATATAATAGGGACAGTAGATCTAGCTGGTCTGTCATAATATAATAGAGAAAGTATATCTACTTGGTCTGTCATAACATAATAGAGACAGTAGATCTAGCTGGTCTGTCATAATACAATAGAGACAGTAGATCTATCTGGTCTGTCATAATATAATAGAGACAGTAGATCTACCTGGTCTGTGATAGTACAATAGAGACATAGAGACAGTAGATCTAGCTGGTCTGTCATAACATAATAGAGACAGCAGATCAAGCTGGTCTGTCATAATATAATAGAGACAGTAGATCTAGCTGGTCTGTCATAATATAATAGAGACAGTGTATCTACCAGGTCTGTCATAATATAACAGAGACAGTAGATCTAGCTGGTATGTCAAAATATAATAGAGACAGTAGATCTAGCTGGTCTGTCATATTATAATAGAGACAGTAGATCTAGCTGGTATGTCATAATATAATTGAGATAGTAGATCTACCTGGTCTGTCAAATTAGAATAGAGACAGTAGATCTAGCTGGTCTGTCATCAAATAATAAACACAGTAGATCTAGCTGGTCTGTCATAATATAATAGAGACAGCAGATCTAGCTAGTCTGTCATAATACAATAGAGACAGTAGATCTACCTGGTATGTCATAGTATAATAGAAACAGTAGATCTAGCTGGTCTGTCATAATATAATAGAGACAGTAGATCTAGCTGGTCTGTCATATTATAGTAGAGACAGTAGATCTAGCTGTTCTGTCATAATATAATGGAGACAGTAGATCTAGCTGGTCTGTCATCATATAATAGAGACAGTGTATCTACCAGGTCTGTCATAATTTAACAGATACCGTAGATCTAGCTTGTCTGTCATAATATAACAGAGACAGTAGATCTAGCTTGTCTGTCATAATATAATAGAGACAGTAGATCTAGCTGGTCTGTCATAATACAATAGAGACAGTAGATCTACCTGGTCTGTCATATTATAATAGATACAGTAGATCTAGCTGGTATGTCATAATATAATAGAGATAGTAGATCTACCTGGTCTGTCATATTATAATAGAGACAGTAGATCTAGCTGGTCTGTCATATTATAATAGAGACAGTAGATCTAGCTGGTATGTCATATTATAATAGAGACAGTAGATCTAGCTGGTCTGTCATAATATAATAGAGATAGGAGATCTACCTGGTCTGTCAAATTAGAATAGACACAGTAGATCTAGATGGTCTGTCATAATATAATAGAGACAGTGTATCTACCAGGTCTGTCATAATATAACAGAGACAGTAGATCTAGCTGGTCTGTCATAATATAACAGAGACAGTAGATCTACCTGGTATGTCAAAATATAATAGAGACAGTAGATCTAGCTGGTCTGTCATAATATAATAGAGACAGTAGATCTAGCTGGTCTGTCATATTATAATAGAGACAGTAGATCTAGCTGGTATGTCATAATATAATAGAGATAGTAGATCTACCTGGTCTGTCAAATTAGAATAGAGACAGTAGATCTAGCTGGTCTGTCATAATATAATAGTGACAGTGTATCTACCAGGTCTGTCATAATATAACAGAGACAGTAGATCTAGCTGGTCTGTCATAATATAACAGAGACAGTAGATCTACCTGGTCTGTCATAATATAATAGAGACAGTAGATCTAGCTGGTCTGTCATCAAATAATAGACACAGTAGATCTAGCTGGTCTGTCATATTATAATAGAGACAGTAGATCTAGCTGGTCTGTCATAATATAATAGAGACAGTAGATCTAGCTGGTCTGTCATCAAATAATAGACACAGTAGATCTAGCTGGTCTGTCATATTATAATAGAGACAGTAGATCTAGCTGGTCTGTCAAATTAGAATAGAGACAGTAGATCTAGCTGGTCTGTCATCAATATAATAGAGACAGTAGATCTAGCTGGTCTGTCATAATATAATAGAGACAGTAGATCTAGCTGGTCTGTCATATTATAATAGAGACAGTAGATCTAGCTGGTCTGTCATAATATAATAGAGACAGTAGATCTAGCTGGTCTGTCATAATATAATAGAGACAGTAGATCTAGCTGGTCTGTCATAATATAATAGAGACAGTAGATCTACCTGGTCTGTCAAATTATAATAGAGACAGTAGATCTAGCTGGTCTGTCATAATATAATAGAGACAGTAGATCTACCTGGTCTGTCATAATATAATAGAGACAGTAGATCTAGCTGGTCTGTCATAATATAATAGAGACAGTAGATCTACCTGGTCTGTCATAATATAATAGAGACAGTAGATCTAGCTGGTCTGTCATAATATAATAGAGACAGTAGATCTAGCTGGTCTGTCATAATATAATAGAGACAGTAGATCTAGCTGGTCTGTCATATTATAATAGAGACAGTAGATCTAGCTGGTCTGTCATAATATAATAGAGACAGTAGATCTAGCTGGTCTGTCATATTATAATAGAGACAGTAGATCTAGCTGGTCTGTCATAATTATAATAGAGACAGTAGATCTAGCTGGTCTGTCATAATATAATAGAGACAGTAGATCTAGCTGGTCTGTCATAATTATAATAGAGACAGTAGATCTAGCTGGTCTGTCATATTATAATAGAGACAGTAGATCTAGCTGGTCTGTCATAATATAATAGAGACAGTAGATCTAGCTGGTCTGTCATAATATAATAGAGACAGTAGATCTACCTGGTCTGTCATAATATGAGACAGTATATCTAGCTGGTCTGTCATAATACAATAGAGACAGTAGATCTAGCTGGTCTGTCATAATACAATAGAGACAGTAGATCTAGCTGGTCTGTCATAATATAATAGAGACAGTAGATCTAGCTGGTCTGTCATAATATAATAGAGATAGTAGATCTACCTGGTCTGTCAAATTAGAATAGAGACAGTAGATCTAGCTGGTCTGTCATAATATAATAGAGACAGTGTATCTACCATGTCTGTCATAATATAACAGAGACAGTAGATCTAGCTGGTCTGTCATAATATAACAGAGACAGTAGATCTAGCTGGTCTGTCATAATATAATAGAGACAGTAGATCTAGCTGGTCTGTCATAATATAATAGAGACAGTAGATCTAGCTGGTCTGTCATATTATAATAGAGACAGTAGATCTAGCTGGTCTGTCATAATATAATAGAGACAGTAGATCTAGCTGGTCTGTCTACCTGGTCTGTCATAATATAATAGAGACAGTAGATCTAGCTGGTCTGTCATAATATAATAGAGACAGTAGATCTAGCTGGTCTGTCATAATATAATAGAGACAGTAGATCTAGCTGGTCTGTCATAATATAATAGAGACAGTAGATCTAGCTGGTCTGTCATAATATAATAGAGCAGTGATCTAGCTGGTCTGTCATAATATAATAGAGACAGTAGATCTACCTGGTCTGTCATAGTATAATAGAGACAGTAGATCTAGCTGGTCTGTCATAGTATAATAGAGACAGTAGATCTAGCTGGTCTGTCATAATATAATAGAGACAGTAGATCTACCAGGTCTGTCATAATATAATAGAGACAGTAGATCTAGCTGGTCTGTCATAATATAATAGAGACAGTAGATCTAGCTGGTCTGTCATAATATAATAGAGACAGTAGATCTAGCTGGTCTGTCATAATATAATAGAGACAGTAGATCTAGCTGGTCTGTCATAATATAATAGAGACAGTAGATCTACCTGGTCTGTCATAATATAATAGAGACAGTAGATCTAGCTGGTCTGTCATAATATAATAGAGACAGTAGATCTAGCTGGTCTGTCATAATATAATAGAGACAGTAGATCTAGCTGGTCTGTCATAATATAATAGAGACAGTAGATCTAGCTGGTCTGTCATAATATAATAGAGACAGTAGATCTAGCTGGTCTGTCATAATATAATAGAGACAGTAGATCTAGCTGGTCTGTCATAATATAATAGAGACAGTAGATCTACCTGGTCTGTCATAATATAATAGAGACAGTAGATCTAGCTGGTCTGTCATAATATAATAGAGACAGTAGATCTAGCTGGTCTGTCATAATATAATAGAGACAGTAGATCTAGCTGGTCTGTCATAATATAATAGAGACAGTAGATCTAGCTGGTCTGTCATAATATAATAGAGACAGTAGATCTAGCTGGTCTGTCATAATATAATAGAGACAGTAGATCTAGCTGGTCTGATCTATCTAGCTGGTCTGTCATAATATAATAGAGACAGTAGATCTACCTGGTCTGTCATAATATAATAGAGACAGTAGATCTAGCTGGTCTGTCATATGTCAAAATATAATAGAGACAGTAGATCTAGCTGGTCTGTCATAATATAATAGAGACAGTAGATCTAGCTGGTCTGTCATAATATAATAGAGACAGTAGATCTACCTGGTCTGTCAAATTAGAATAGAGACAGTAGATCTAGCTGGTCTGTCATAATATAATAGAGTAAGTAGATCTAGCTGGTCTGTCATAATATAATAGAGAAAGTATATCTACTTGGTCTGTCATAATATAATAGAGACAGTAGATCTAGCTGGTCTGTCATATTATAATAGAGACAGTAGATCTACCTGGTCTGTCATAGTATAATAGAAACAGTAGATCTAGCTGGTCTGTCATAATACAATAGAGACAGTAGATCTAGCTGGTCTGTCATAATATAATAGAGACAGTAGATCTACCTGGTCTGTCATAGTATAATAGAGACAGTAGATCTAGCTGGTCTGTGTACAATAAGAATAGAGACAGTAGATCTAGCTGGTCTGTCATAATATAATAGAGACAGTAGATCTAGCTGGTCTGTCATAATATAATAGAGACAGTAGATCTACCAGGTCTGTCAAAATATAATAGAGACAGTAGATCTAGCTGGTCTGTCATAATATAACAGAGACAGTAGATCTACCTGGTCTGTCAAAATATAATAGAGACAGTAGATCTAGCTGGTCTGTCATAATATAATAGAGACAGTAGATCTAGCTGGTCTGTCATATTATAATAGAGACAGTAGATCTAGCTGGTCTGTCATAATATAATAGAGACAGTAGATCTACCTGGTCTGTCAAATTATAATAGAGACAGTAGATCTAGCTGGTCTGTCATAATATAATAGAGACAGTGTATCTACCAGGTCTGTCATAATATAATAGAGACAGTAGATCTAGCTGGTCTGTCATAATATAACAGAGACAGTAGATCTACCTGGTCTGTCATAATATAATAGAGACAGTAGATCTAGCTGGTCTGTCATAATATAATAGAGACAGTAGATCTAGCTGGTCTGTCATAATATAATAGAGACAGTAGATCTAGCTGGTCTGTCATAATATAATAGAGACAGTAGATCTAGCTGGTCTGTCATAAATAATAGACACAGTAGATCTAGCTGGTCTGTCATAATATAATAGAGACAGTAGATCTAGCTGGTCTGTCATAATATAATAGAGACAGTAGATCTAGCTGGTCTGTCATAAATAATAGAGACAGTAGATCTAGCTGGTCTGTCATAATATAATAGAGACAGTAGATCTAGCTGGTCTGTCATAATATAATAGAGACAGTAGATCTAGCTGGTCTGTCATAATATAATAGAGACAGTAGATCTAGCTGGTCTGTCATAATATAATAGAGACAGTAGATCTAGCTGGTCTGTCAAAATATAATAGAGACAGTAGATCTAGCTGGTCTGTCATAATATAACAGAGACAGTAGATCTACCTGGTCTGTCAAATATAATAGAGACAGTAGATCTAGCTGGTCTGTCATAATATAATAGAGACAGTAGATCTAGCTGGTCTGTCATAATATAATAGAGACAGTAGATCTACCTGGTCTGTCATAATATAATAGAGACAGTAGATCTAGCTGGTCTGTCATAATATAATAGAGACAGTAGATCTAGCTGGTCTGTCATAATATAATAGAGACAGTAGATCTAGCTGGTCTGTCATAATATAATAGAGACAGTAGATCTAGCTGGTCTGTCATAATATAATAGAGACAGTAGATCTACCTGGTCTGTCATCAATATAATAGAGACAGTAGATCTAGCTGGTCTGTCATAATATAATAGAGACAGTAGATCTACCTGGTCTGTCAAATATAATAGAGACAGTAGATCTAGCTGGTCTGTCATAATATAATAGAGACAGTAGATCTAGCTGGTCTGTCATAATATAATAGAGACAGTATATCTACTTGGTCTGTCATAATATAATAGAGACAGTAGATCTAGCTGGTCTGTCATAATATAATAGAGACAGTAGATCTAGCTGGTCTGTCATAATATAATAGAGACAGTAGATCTAGCTGGTCTGTCATAATATAATAGAGACAGTAGATCTAGCTGGTCTGTCATAATATAATAGAGACAGTAGATCTAGCTGGTCTGTCATACAATATAATAGAGACAGTAGATCTAGCTGGTCTGTCATAATATAATAGAGACAGTAGATCTAGCTGGTCTGTCATAATATAATAGAGACAGTGTATCTACCTGGTCTGTCATAATATAGATCTAGCTGGTCTGTCATAATATAATAGAGACAGTAGATCTAGCTGGTCTGTCATAGTATAATAGAGACAGTAGATCTAGCTGGTCTGTCATAATATAATAGAGACAGTAGATCTAGCTGGTCTGTCATAATATAATAGAGACAGTAGATCTACCTGGTCTGTCATATATAATAGAGACAGTAGATCTAGCTGGTCTGTCATAATATAATAGAGACAGTAGATCTAGCTGGTCTGTCATAATATAATAGAGACAGTAGATCTACCTGGTCTGTCATAATATAATAGAGACAGTAGATCTAGCTGGTCTGTCATAGTACAATAATAGAGACAGTAGATCTAGCTGGTCTGTCATAATATAATAGAGACAGTAGATCTAGCTGGTCTGTCATAATATAATAGAGACAGTAGATCTAGCTGGTCTGTCATAATATAATAGAGACAGTAGATCTAGCTGGTCTGTCATAATATAATAGAGACAGTAGATCTAGCTGGTCTGTCATAATATAATAGAGACAGTAGATCTAGCTGGTCTGTCATAATATAATAGAGACAGTAGATCTAGCTGGTCTGTCATAATATAATAGAGACAGTAGATCTAGCTGGTCTGTCATAATATAATAGAGACAGTAGATCTACCTGGTCTGTCATAATATAATAGAGACAGTAGATCTAGCTGGTCTGTCATAATATAATAGAGACAGTAGATCTAGCTGGTCTGTCATAATACAATAGAGACAGTAGATCTAGCTGGTCTGTCATAATATAATAGGGACAGTAGATCTAGCTGGTCTGTCATAATATAATAGAGACAGTATATCTACCAGGTCTGTCAAAATATAACAGAGACAGTAGATCTAGCTGGTCTGTCATAATATAACAGAGGCAGTAGATCTACCTGGTATGTCAAAATATAATAGAGACAGTAGATCTAGCTGGTCTGTCATAATATAATAGAGACAGTAGATCTAGCTGGTCTGTCATAATATAATAGAGATAGTAGATCTACCTGGTCTGTCAAATTAGAATAGAGACAGTAGATCTAGCTGGTCTGTAATCAAATAATAGACACAGCAGATCTAGCTGGTCTGTCATAATATAATAGAGAAAGTATATCTACTTGGTCTGTCATAATATAATAGAGACAGTAGATCTAGCTGGTCTGTCATATTATAATAGAGACAGTAGATCTACCTGGTCTGTCATAGTATAATAGAAACAGTAGATCTAGCTGGTCTGTCATAATACAATAGAGACAGTAGATCTAGCTGGTCTGTCATAATATAATAGAGACAGTAGATCTACCTGGTCTGTCATAGTATAATAGAGACAGTAGATCTAGCTGGTCTGTCATAGTACAATAGAGACATAGAGACAGTAGATCTAGCTGGTCTGTCATAATATAATAGGGACAGTAGATCTAGCTGGTCTGTCATAATATAATAGAGACAGTGTATCTACCAGGTCTGTCAAAATATAACAGAGACAGTAGATCTAGCTGGTCTGTCATAATATAACAGAGACAGTAGATCTACCTGGTATGTCAAAATATAATAGAGACAGTAGATCTAGCTGGTCTGTCATAATATAATAGAGACAGTAGATCTAGCTGGTCTGTCATATTATAATAGAGACAGTAGATCTAGCTGGTATGTCATAATATAATAGAGATAGTAGATCTACCTGGTCTGTCAAATTAGAATAGAGACAGTAGATCTAGCTGGTCTGTCATAATATAATAGTGACAGTGTATCTACCAGGTCTGTCATAATATAACAGAGACAGTAGATCTAGCTGGTCTGTCATAATATAACAGAGACAGTAGATCTACCTGGTCTGTCATAATATAATAGAGACAGTAGATCTAGCTGGTCTGTCATCAAATAATAGACACAGTAGATCTAGCTGGGCTGTCATATTATAATAGAGACAGTAGATCTAGCTGGTCTGTCATAATATAATAGAGACAGTAGATCTAGCTGGTCTGTCATCAAATAATAGACACAGTAGATCTAGCTGGGCTGTCATATTATAATAGAGACAGTAGATCTACCTGGTCTGTCAAATTAGAATAGAGACAGTAGATCTAGCTGGCCTGTCATCAAATAATAGACACAGTAGATCTAGCTGGTCTGTCATAATATAATAGAGACAGTAGATCTACCTGGTCTGTCATAGTATAATAGAGACAGTAGATCTAGCTGGTCTGTCATAGTACAATAGAGACAGTAGATCTTGCTGGTCTGTCATAATATAATAGAGACAGTGTATCTACCAGGTCTGTCAAAATATAACAGAGACAGTAGATCTAGCTGGTCTGTCATAATATAACAGAGACAGTAGATCTACCTGGTATGTCAAAATATAATAGAGACAGTAGATCTAGCTGGTCTGTCATAATATAATAGAGACAGTAGATCTAGCTTTTCTTTCATAATATAATAGAGATAGTAGATCTACCTGGTCTGTCAAATTAGAATAGAGACAGTAGATCTAGCTGGTCTGTCATAATATAATAGTGACAGTGTATCTACCAGGTCTGTAATAATATAACAGAGACAGTAGATCTAGCTGGTCTGTCATAATATAACAGAGACAGTAGATCTAGCTGGTCTGTCATAATATAATAGAGACAGTAGATCTATCTGGTCTGCCATCAAATAATAGACACAGTAGATCTAGCTGGGCTGTGATATTATAATAGAGACAGTAGATCTACCTGGTCTGTCAAATTACAATAGAGACAGCAGATCTAGCTGGTTTGTCATCAAATAATAGACACAGTAGATCTAGCTGGTCTGTCATAATATAATAGAGAAAGTATATCTACTTGGTCTGTCATAATATAATAGAGACAGTAGATCTACCTGGTCTGTCATAGTATAATAGAAACAGTAGACCTAGCTGGTCTGTCATAATACAATAGAGACAGTAGATCTATCTGGTCTGTCATAATATAATAGAGACAGTAGATCTACCTGGTCTGTCATAGTATAATAGAGACAGTAGATCTAGCTGGTCTGTCATAGTACAATAGAGACATAGAGACAGTAGATCTCACTGGTCTGTCATAATATAATAGGGACAGTAGATCTAGCTGGTCTGTCATAATATAATAGAGACAGTGTATCTACCAGGTCTGTCATAATATAACAGAGACAGTAGATCTAGCTGGTCTGTCATAATATAATAGAGACAGTAGATCAACCTGGTCTGTCATAGTATAATAGAGACAGTAGATCTAGCTGGTCTGTCATAATATAACAGAGACAGTAGATCTAGCTGGTCTGTCATATTATAATAGAGACAGTAGATCTACCTGGTCTGTCATAGTATAATAGAAACAGTAGATATAGCTGGTCTGTCATAATACAATAGAGACAGTAGATCTAGCTGGTCTGTCATAATACAATAGAGACAGTAGATCTAGCTGGTCTGTCATAATATAATAGGGACAGTAGATCTAGCTGGTCTGTCATAATATAATAGAGACAGTGTATCTACCAGGTCTGTCAAGATATAACAGAGACAGTAGATCTAGCTGGTCTGTCATAATATAACAGAGGCAGTAGATCTACCTGGTATGTCAAAATATAATAGAGACAGTAGATCTAGCTGGTCTGTCATAATATAATAGAGACAGTAGATCTAGCTGGTCTGTCATAATATAATAGAGATAGTAGATCTACCTGGTCTGTCAAATTAGAATAGAGACAGTAGATCTAGCTGGTCTGTAATCAAATAATAGACACAGCAGATCTAGCTGGTCTGTCATAATATAATAGAGAAAGTATATCTACTTGGTCTGTCATAATATAATAGAGACAGTAGATCTAGCTGGTCTGTCATATTATAATAGAGACAGTAGATCTACCTGGTCTGTCATAGTATAATAGAAACAGTAGATCTAGCTGGTCTGTCATAATACAATAGAGACAGTAGATCTAGCTGGTCTGTCATAATATAATAGAGACAGTAGATCTACCTGGTCTGTCATAGTATAATAGAGACAGTAGATCTAGCTGGTCTGTCATAGTACAATAGAGACATAGAGACAGTAGATCTAGCTGGTCTGTCATAATATAATAGGGACAGTAGATCTAGCTGGTCTGTCATAATATAATAGAGACAGTGTATCTACCAGGTCTGTCAAAATATAACAGAGACAGTAGATCTAGCTGGTCTGTCATAATATAACAGAGACAGTAGATCTACCTGGTATGTCAAAATATAATAGAGACAGTAGATCTAGCTGGTCTGTCATAATATAATAGAGACAGTAGATCTAGCTGGTCTGTCATAATATAATAGAGATAGTAGATCTACCTGGTATGTCAAATTAGAATAGAGACAGTAGATCTAGCTGGTCTGTAATCAAATAATAGACACAGCAGATCTAGCTGGTCTGTCATAATATATTAGAGAAAGTATATCTACTTGGTCTGTCATAATATAATAGAGACAGTAGATCTAGCTGGTCTGTCATATTATAATAGAGACAGTAGATCTACCTGGTCTGTCATAGTATAATAGAAACAGTAGATCTAGCTGGTCTGTCATAATACAATAGAGACAGTAGATCTAGCTGGTCTGTCATAATATAATAGAGACAGTAGATCTACCTGGTCTGTCATAGTATAATAGAGACAGTAGATCTAGCTGTTCTGTCATAGTACAATAGAGACATAGAGACAGTAGATCTAGCTGGTCTGTCATAATATAATAGTGACAGTAGATCTAGCTGGTCTGTCATAATATAATAGAGACAGTGTATCTACCAGGTCTGTCAAAATATAACAGAGACAGTAGATCTAGCTGGTCTGTCATAATATAACAGAGACAGTAGATCTACCTGGTATGTCAAAATATAATAGAGACAGTAGATCTAGCTGGTCTGTCATAATATAATAGAGACAGTAGATCTAGCTGGTCTGTCATAATATAATAGAGATAGTAGATCTACCTGGTCTGTCAAATTAATAGAATAGAGACAGTAGATCTAGCTGGTCTGTAATCAAATAATAGACACAGCAGATCTAGCTGGTCTGTCATAGTATAATAGAAACAGTAGATCTAGCTGGTCTGTCATAATACAATAGAGACAGTAGATCTAGCTGGTCTGTCATAATATAATAGAGAAAGTATATCTACTTGGTCTGTCATAATATAATAGAGACAGTAGATCTAGCTGGTCTGTCATATTATAATAGAGACAGTAGATCTACCTGGTCTGTCATAGTATAATAGAAACAGTAGATCTAGCTGGTCTGTCATAATACAATAGAGACAGTAGATCTAGCTGGTCTGTCATAATATAATAGAGACAGTAGATCTACCTGGTCTGTCATAGTATAATAGAGACAGTAGATCTAGCTGGTCTGTCATAGTACAATAGAGACATAGAGACAGTAGATCTAGCTGGTCTGTCATAATATAATAGGGACAGTAGATCTAGCTGGTCTGTCATAATATAATAGAGACAGTGTATCTACCAGGTCTGTCAAAATATAACAGAGACAGTAGATCTAGCTGGTCTGTCATAATATAACAGAGACAGTAGATCTACCAGGTCTGTCAAAATATAACAGAGACAGTAGATCTAGCTGGTCTGTCATAATATAATAGAGACAGTAGATCTAGCTGGTCTGTCATCAAATAATAGACACAGTAGATCTAGCTGGTCTGTCATAATATAATAGAGAAAGTATATCTACTTGGTCTGTCATAATATAATAGAGACAGTAGATCTACCTGGTCTGTCATAGTATAATAGAAACAGTAGACCTAGCTGGTCAATCATAATACAATAGAGACAGTAGATCTATCTGGTCTGTCATAATATAATAGAGACAGTAGATCTACCTGGTCTGTCATAGTATAATAGAGACAGTAGATCTAGCTGGTCTGTCATAGTACAATAGAGACATAGAGACAGTAGATCTAGCTGGTCTGTCATATTATAATAGAGACAGTAGATCTACCTGGTCTGTCAAATTACAATAGAGACAGCAGATCTAGCTGGTTTGTCATCAAATAATAGACACAGTAGATCTAGCTGGTCTGTCATAATATAATAGAGAAAGTATATCTACTTGGTCTGTCATAATATAATAGAGACAGTAGATCTACCTGGTCTGTCATAATATAATAGACACAGTAGATCTAGCTGGTCTGTCATAATATAATAGAGAAAGTATATCTACTTGGTCAATCATAATACAATAGAGACAGTAGATCTATCTGGTCTGTCATAATATAATAGAGACAGTAGATCTACCTGGTCTGTCATAGTATAATAGAGACAGTAGATCTAGCTGGTCTGTCATAGTACAATAGAGACATAGAGACAGTAGATCTAGCTGGTCTGTCATAATATAATAGGGACAGTAGATCTAGCTGGTCTGTCATAATATAATAGAGACAGTGTATCTACCAGGTCTGTCATAATATAACAGAGACAGTAGATCTAGCTGGTCTGTCATAATATAATAGAGACAGTAGATCTACCTGGTCTGTCATAGTATAATAGAGACAGTAGATCTAGCTGGTCTGTCATAGTACAATAGAGACATAGAGACAGTAGATCTAGCTGGTATGTCATAATATAATAGGGACAGTAGATCTAGCTGGTCTGTCATAATATAATAGAGAAAGTATATCTACTTGGTCTGTCATAACATAATAGAGACAGTAGATCTAGCTGGTCTGTCATATTATAATAGAGACAGTAGATCTACCTGGTCTGTCATAGTATAATAGAAACAGTAGATCTAGCTGGTCTGTCATAATACAATAGAGACAGTAGATCTATCTGGTCTGTCATAATATAATAGAGACAGTAGATCTACCTGGTCTGTCATAGTATAATAGAGACAGTAGATCTAGCTGGTCTGTCATAGTACAATAGAGACATAGAGACAGTAGATCTAGCTGGTCTGTCATAACATAATAGGGACAGTAGATCTAGCTGGTCTGTCATAATATAATAGAGACAGTGTATCTACCAGGTCTGTCATAATATAACAGAGACAGTAGATCTAGCTGGTCTGTCATAATATAATAGAGACAGTAGATCTACCTGGTCTGTCATAGTATAATAGAGACAGTAGATCTAGCTGGTCTGTCATAGTACAATAGAGACATAGAGACAGTATATCTAGCTGGTCTGTCATAATATAATAGGGACAGTAGATCTAGCTGGTCTGTCATAATATAATAGAGACAGTGTATCTACCAGGTCTGTCAAAATATAACAGAGACAGTAGATCTAGCTGGTCTGTCATAATATAACAGAGACAGTAGATCTACCTGGTATGTCAAAATCTAATAGAGACAGTAGATCTACCTGGTATGTCAAAATATAATAGAGACAGTAGATTGAGCTGGTCTGTCATAATATAATAGAGACAGTAGATCTAGCTGGTCTGTCATAATATAATAGAGATAGTAGATCTACCTGGTCTGTCAAATTAGAATAGAGACAGTAGATCTAGCTGGTCTGTAATCAAATAATAGACACAGTAGATCTAGCTGGTCTGTCATAATATAATAGAGAAAGTATATCTACTTGGTCTGTCATAATATAATAGAGACAGTAGATCTAGCTGGTCTGTCATATTATAATAGAGACAGTAGATCTACCTGGTCTGTCATAATATAATAGAGACAGTAGATCTAGCTGGTCTGTCATCAAATAATAGACACAGTAGATCTAGCTGGGCTGTCATATTATAATAGAGACAGTAGATCTACCTGGTCTGTCAAATTAGAATAGAGACAGTAGATCTAGCTGGTCTGTCATCAAATAATAGACACAGAAGATCTAGCTGGTCTTTCATAATATAATAGAGAAAGAATATCTACTTGGTCTGTCATAATATAATAGAGACAGTAGATCTAGCTGGTCTGTCATATTATAATAGAGACAGTAGATCTACCTGGTCTGTCATAGTATAATAGAAACTGTAGACCTAGCTGGTCTGTCATAATACAATAGAGACAGTAGATCTATCTGGTCTGTCATAATATAATAGAGACAGTAGATCTACCTGGTCTGTCATAGTATAATAGAGACAGTAGATCTAGCTGGTCTGTCATAGTACAATAGAGACATAGAGACAGTAGATCTAGCTGGTCTGTCATAATATAATAGAGACAGTGTATCTACCAGGTCTGTCATAATATAACAGAGACAGTAGATCTAGCTGGTCTGTCATAATATAATAGAGACAGTAGATCTACCTGGTCTGTCATGGTATAATAGAGACAGTAGATCTAGCTGGTCTGTCATAGTACAATAGAGACATGGAGACAGTAGATCTAGCTGGTCTGTCATAATATAATAGGGACAGTAGATCTAGCTGGTCTGTCATAATATAATAGAGAAAGTATATCTACTTGGTCTGTCATAATATAATAGAGACAGTAGATCTAGCTGGTCTGTCATATTATAATAGAGACAGTAGATCTACCTGGTCTGTCATAAGTATAATAATAGAAACAGTAGATCTAGCTGGTCTGTCATAATATAATAGAGACAGTAGATCTATCTGGTCTGTCATAATATAATAGAGACAGTAGATCTAGCTGGTCTGTCATATTATAATAGAGACAGTAGATCTAGCTGGTCTGTCATAGTATAATAGAGACAGTAGATCTAGCTGGTCTGTCATAATATAATAGGAGACAGTAGATCTAGCTGGTCTGTCATAATATAATAGAGACAGTAGATCTACCTGGTCTGTCATAATATAATAGAGACAGTAGATCTAGCTGGTCTGTCATACAATAGATAATAGAGACAGTAGATCTAGCTGGTCTGTCATAATATAATAGGACAGTAGATCTAGCTGGTCTGTCATAATATAATAGAGACAGTAGTATCTACCTGGTCTGTCATAATATAACAGAGACAGTAGATCTAGCTGGTCTGTCATAATATAATAGAGACAGTAGATCTACCTGGTCTGTCATAATATAATAGAGACAGTAGATCTAGCTGGTCTGTCAGTACAATATAATAGAGACAGTAGATCTAGCTGGTCTGTCATAATATAATAGGACAGTAGATCTAGCTGGTCTGTCATAATATAATAGAGACAGTAGATCTACCTGGTCTGTCATAATATAAGATCAGAGACAGTAGATCTAGCTGGTCTGTCATAATATAATAGAGACAGTAGATCTACCTGGTCTGTCAAAATATAATAGAGACAGTAGATCTAGTCTGGTCTGTCATAATATAATAGAGACAGTAGATCTAGCTGGTCTGTCATAATATAATAGAGACAGTAGATCTAGCTGGTCTGTCAAATTATAATAGAGACAGTAGATCTAGCTGGTCTGTAATCAAATAATAGAGACAGTAGATCTAGCTGGTCTGTCATAATATAATAGAGACAGTAGATCTAGCTGGTCTGTCATAATATAATAGAGACAGTAGATCTAGCTGGTCTGTCATAGTATAATAGAGACAGTAGATCTACCTGGTCTGTCATAGTATAATAGAGACAGTAGATCTAGCTGGTCTGTCATAATATAATAGAGACAGTAGATCTAGCTGGTCTGTCATAATATAATAGAGACAGTAGATCTACCTGGTCTGTCATAGTATAATAGAGACAGTAGATCTAGCTGGTCTGTCATAATATAATAGAGACAGTAGATCTACCTGGTCTGTCATAGTATAATAGAGACAGTAGATCTAGCTGGTCTGTCATAGTACAATAGAGACATAGAGACAGTATATCTAGCTGGTCTGTCATAATATAATAGGGACAGTAGATCTAGCTGGTCTGTCATAATATAATAGAGACAGTGTATCTACCAGGTCTGTCATAATATAACAGAGACAGTAGATCTAGCTGGTCTGTCATAATATAACAGAGACAGTAGATCTACCTGGTATGTCAAAATATAATAGAGACAGTAGATCGAGCTGGTCTGTCATAATATAATAGAGACAGTAGATCTAGCTGGTCTGTCATAATATAATAGAGATAGTAGATCTACCTGGTCTGTCAAATTAGAATAGAGACAGTAGATCTAGCTGGTCTGTAATCAAATAATAGACACAGTAGATCTAGTTGGTCTGTCATAATATAATAGAGAAAGTATATCTACTTGGTCTGTCATAATATAATAGAGACAGTAGATCTAGCTGGTCTGTCATATTATAATAGAGACAGTAGATCTACCTGGTCTGTCATAGTATAATAGAAACAGTAGATCTAGCTGGTCTGTCATAATACAATAGAGACAGTAGATCTAGCTGGTCTGTCATAATATAATAGAGACAGTAGATCTACCTGGTCTGTCATAATATAATAGAGACAGTAGATCTAGCTGGTCTGTCATCAATATAATAGAGACAGTAGATCTACCTGGTCTGTCATATTATAATAGAGACAGTAGATCTAGCTGGTCTGTCAAAATAGAATAGAGACAGTAGATCTAGCTGGTCTGTCATAATATAATAGGACAGTAGATCTAGCTGGTCTGTCATAATATAATAGAGACAGTATATCTACTTGGTCTGTCTTAATATAATAGAGACAGTAGATCTAGCTGGTCTGTCATATTATAATAGAGACAGTAGATCTACCTGGTCTGTCATAATATAATAGAGACAGTAGATCTAGCTGGTCTGTCATAATATAATAGAGACAGTAGATCTATCTGGTCTGTCATAATATAATAGAGACAGTAGATCTACCTGGTCTGTCATAGTATAATAGAGACATTAGATCTAGCTGGTCCGTCATAGTACAATAGAGACATAGAGACAGTAGATCTAGCTGGTCTGTCATAATATAACAGGGACAGTAGATCTAGCTGGTCTGTCATAATATAATAGAGACAGTGTATCTACCTGGTCTGTCATAATATAACAGAGACAGTAGATCTACCTTGTATGTCAAAATATAATAGAGACAGTAGATCTAGCTGGTCTGTCATAATATAATAGAGACAGTAGATCTAGCTGGTCTGTCATAGTACAATAGAGACATAGAGACAGTAGATCTAGCTGGTCTGTCATAATATAATAGGGACAGTAGATCTAGCTGGTCTGTCATAATATAATAGAGACAGTGATCTACCTGGTCTGTCATAATATAATAGAGACAGTAGATCTAGCTGGTCTGTCATATTATAATAGAGACAGTAGATCTACCTGGTCTGTCATATATAATAGAGACAGTAGATCTAGCTGGTCTGTCATATAATAGATTAGCTGGTCTGTCATAATATAATAGAGACAGTAGATCTAGCTGGTCTGTCATAATATAATAGAGACAGTAGATCTAGCTGGTCTGTCATAATATAATAGAGACAGTAGATCTACCTGGTCTGTCATAGTATAATAGAGACAGTAGATCTAGCTGGTCTGTCATAGTACAATAGAGACATAGAGACAGTAGATCTAGCTGGTCTGTCATAATATAATAGGACAGTAGATCTAGCTGGTCTGTCATAATATAATAGAGACAGTGTATCTACCAGGTCTGTCATAATATAACAGAGACAGTAGATCTAGCTGGTCTGTCATAATATAATAGAGACAGTAGATCTACCTGGTCTGTCATAGTATAATAGAGACAGTAGATCTAGCTGGTCTGTCATAGTACAATATAATAGAGACAGTAGATCTAGCTGGTCTGTCATAATATAATAGGGACAGTAGATCTAGCTGGTCTGTCATAATATAATAGAGACAGTGTATCTAGCTGGTCTGTCATAATATAACAGAGACAGTAGATCTAGCTGGTCTGTCATATTATAATAGAGACAGTAGATCTACCTGGTCTGTCATAGTATAATAGAAACAGTAGATCTAGCTGGTCTGTCATAATACATTAGAGACATAGAGACAGTAGATCTAGCTGGTCTGTCATACTATAATAGGGACAGTAGATCTAGCTGGTCTGTCATAATATAATAGAGACAGTGTATCTACCTGGTCTGTCAAAATATAATAGAGACAGTAGATCTAGCTGGTCTGTCATAATATAATAGAGACAGTAGATCTACCTGGTCTGTCAAAATATAATAGAGACAGTAGATCTAGCTGGTCTGTCATAATATAATAGAGACAGTAGATCTAGCTGGTCTGTCATAATATAATAGAGACAGTAGATCTACCTGGTCTGTCAAATTATAATAGAGACAGTAGATCTAGCTGGTCTGTCATCAAATAATAGAGACAGTAGATCTAGCTGGTCTGTCATAATATAATAGAGAAGTATATCTACTTGGTCTGTCATAATATAATAGAGACAGTAGATCTAGCTGGTCTGTCATATTATAATAGAGACAGTAGATCTACCTGGTCTGTCATAGTATAATACAAACAGTAGATCTAGCTGGTCTGTCATAATACAATAGAGACAGTAGATCTAGCTGGTCTGTCATAATATAATAGAGACAGTAGATCTACCTGGTCTGTCATAATACAATAGAGACAGTAGATCGAGCTGGTCTGTCATAATATAATAGAGACAGTAGATCTAGCTGGTCTTTCATAATATAATAGAGATAGTAGATCTACCTGGTCTGTCAAATTAGAATAGAGACAGTAGATCTAGCTGGTCTGTCATCAAATAATAGACACAGTAGATCTAGCTGGTCTGTCATAATATAATAGAGAAAGTATATCTACTTGGTCTGTCATAATATAACAGAGACAGTAGATCTAGCTGGTCTGTCATAATGTAACAGAGACAGTAGATCTACCTGGTATGTCAAAATATAATAGAGACAGTAGATCGAGCTGGTCTGTCATAATATAATAGAGACAGTAGATCTAGCTGGTCTTTCATAATATAATAGAGATAGTAGATCTACCTGGTCTGTCAAATTAGAATAGAGACAGTAGATCTAGCTGGTCTGTCATCAAATAATAGACACAGTAGATCTAGCTGGTCTGTCATAATATAATAGAGAAAGTATATCTACTTGGTCTGTCATAATATAATAGAGACAGTAGATCTAGCTGGTCTGTCATAGTATAATAGAAACAGTAGATCTAGCTGGTCTGTCATAATACAATAGAGACAGTAGATCTAGCTGGTCTGTCATAATATAATAGAGACAGTAGATCTACCTGGTCTGTCATAGTATAATAGAGACAGTAGATCTAGCTGGTCTTTCATAGTACAATAGAGACATAGAGACAGTAGATCTAGCTGGTCTGTCATAATATAGTAGGGACAGTAGATCTAGCTGGTCTGTCATAATATAATAGAGAAAGTATATCTACTTGGTCTGTCATAATATAATAGAGACAGTAGATCTAGCTGGTCTGTCATATTATAATAGAGACAGTAGATCTACCTGGTCTGTCATAGTATAATACAAACAGTAGATCTAGCTGGTCTGTCATAATACAATAGAGACAGTAGATCTAGCTGGTCTGTCATAATATAATAGAGACAGTAGATCTACCTGGTCTGTCATAGTATAATAGAGACAGTAGATCTAGCTGGTCTGTCATAGTACAATAGAGACATAGAGACAGTAGATCTAGCTGGTCTGTCATAATATAATAGGGACAGTAGATCTAGCTGGTCTGTCATAATATAATAGAGACAGTGTATCTACCAGGTCTGTCATAATATAACAGAGACAGTAGATCTAGCTGGTCTGTCATAATATAATAGAGACAGTAGATCTACCTGGTCTGTCATAGTATAATAGAGACAGTAGATCTAGCTGGTCTGTCAGTACAATATAATAGAGACAGTAGATCTAGCTGGTCTGTCATAATATAATAGGGACAGTAGATCTAGCTGGTCTGTCATAATATAATAGAGACAGTGTATCAACCAGGTCTGTCATAATATAACAGAGACAGTAGATCTAGCTGGTCTGTCATAATATAATAGAGACAGTAGATCTACCTGGTCTGTCATAGTATAATAGAGACAGTAGATCTAGCTGGTCTGTCATAGTACAATAGAGACATAGAGACAGTAGATCGAGCTGGTCTGTCATAATATAATAGGGACAGTAGATCTAGCTGGTCTGTCATAATATAATAGAGACAGTGTATCTACCAGGTCTGTCATAATATAACAGAGACAGTCTGTCTAGCTGGTCTGTCATAGTATAATAGAGACAGTAGATCTAGCTGGTCTGTCATAATACATTAGAGACATAGAGACAGTAGATCTAGCTGGTCTGTCATACTATAATAGGGACAGTAGATCTAGCTGGTCTGTCATAATATAATAGAGACAGTGTATCTACCAGGTCTGTCAAAATATAACAGAGACAGTAGATCTAGCTGGTCTGTCATAATGTAACAGAGACAGTAGATCTACCTGGTATGTCAAAATATAATAGAGACAGTAGATCGAGCTGGTCTGTCATAATATAATAGAGACAGTAGATCTAGCTGGTCTTTCATAATATAATAGAGATAGTAGATCTACCTGGTCTGTCAAATTAGAATAGAGACAGTAGATCTAGCTGGTCTGTCATCAAATAATAGACACAGTAGATCTAGCTGGTCTGTCATAATATAATAGAGAAAGTATATCTACTTGGTCTGTCATAATATAATAGAGACAGTAGATCTAGCTGGTCTGTCATATTATAATAGAGACAGTAGATCTACCTGGTCTGTCATAGTATAATAGAAACAGTAGATCTAGCTGGTCTGTCATAATATAATAGAGACAGTAGATCTAGCTGGTCTGTCATAATATAATAGAGACAGTAGATCTACCTGGTCTGTCATAATATAATAGAGACAGTAGATCTAGCTGGTCTGTCATAGTACAATAGAGACATAGAGACAGTAGATCTAGCTGGTCTGTCATAATATAATAGGGACAGTAGATCTAGCTGGTCTGTCATAATATAATAGAGAAAGTATATCTACTTGGTCTGTCATAATATAATAGAGACAGTAGATCTAGCTGGTCTGTCATATTATAATAGAGACAGTAGATCTACCTGGTCTGTCATAGTATAATACAAACAGTAGATCTAGCTGGTCTGTCATAATACAATAGAGACAGTAGATCTAGCTGGTCTGTCATAATATAATAGAGACAGTAGATCTACCTGGTCTGTCATAGTATAATAGAGACAGTAGATCTAGCTGGTCTGTCATAGTACAATAGAGACATAGAGACAGTAGATCTAGCTGGTCTGTCATAATATAATAGGGACAGTAGATCTAGCTGGTCTGTCATAATATAATAGAGACAGTGTATCTACCAGGTCTGTCATAATATAACAGAGACAGTAGATCTACCTGGTCTTTCATAATATAATAGAGATAGTAGATCTACCTGGTCTGTCAAATTAGAATAGAGACAGTAGATCTAGCTGGTCTGTCATAATATAATAGTGACAGTGTATCTACCAGGTCTGTCATAATATAACAGAGACAGTAGATCTACCTGGCATGTCAAAATATAATAGAGACAGTAGATCTATCTGGTCTGTCATAATATAATAGAGACAGTAGATCTAGCTGGTCTGTCATCAAATAATAGACACAGTAGATCTAGCTGGGCTGTCATATTATAATAGAGACAGTAGATCTACCTGGTCTGTCAAATTAGAATAGAGACAGTAGATCTAGCTGGTCTGTCATCAAATAATAGACACAGTAGATATAGCTGGTCTGTCATATTATAATAGAGACAGTAGATCTACCTGGTCTGTCAAATTAGAATAGAGACAGTAGATCTAGCTGGTCTGTCATCAAATAATAGACACAGTAGATCTAGCTGGTCTGTCATAATATAATAGAGACAGTATATCTAGCTGGTCTGTCATATTATAATAGAGACAGCAGATCTAGCTAGTCTGTCATAATACAATAGAGACAGTAGATCTACCTGGTCTGTCATAGTATAATAGAGACAGTAGATCTAGCTGGTCTGTCATAGTACAATATAAAAAGTAGATCTAGTTGCTCTGTCATAATATGAGACAGTATATCTTGCTGGTCTGTCATAATATAATAGAGTAAGTTGATCTAGCTGGTCTGTCATGATATAATAGAGATAGTAGATCTAGCTGGTCTGTCATAATACAATAGAGACAGTAGATCTAGCTGGTCTGTCATAATACAATAGAGACAGTAGATCTAGCTGGTCTGTCATAATAGAATAGAGACAGTAGATCTAGCTGGTCTGTCATAGTACAATAGAGACATAGAGACAGTATATCTAGCTGGTCTGTCATAATATAATAGGGACAGTAGATCTAGCTGGTCTGTCATAATGTAATAGAGACAGTGTATCTACCAGGCCTGTCATAATATAACAGAGACAGTAGATCTACCTGGTATGTCAAAATATAATAGAGACAGTAGATCTACCTGGTATGTCAAAATATAATAGAGACAGTAGATCGAGCTGGTCTGTCATAATATAATAGAGACAGTAGATCTAGCTGGTCTGTCATAATATAATAGAGATAGTAGATCTACCTGGTCTGTCAAATTAGAATAGAGACAGTAGATCTAGCTGGTCTGTCATAATATAATAGTGACAGTGTATCTACCAGGTCTGTCATAATATAACAGAGACAGTAGATCTACCTGGCATGTCAAAATATAATAGAGACAGTAGATCTCTGGTCTGTCATAATATAATAGAGACAGTAGATCTAGCTGGTCTGTCATAAATAATAGACACAGTAGATCTAGCTGGCTGTCACATTATAATAGAGACAGTAGATCTACCTGGTCTGTCAAATTAGAATAGAGACAGTAGATCTAGCTGGTCTGTCATCAAATAATAGACACAGTAGATCTAGCTGGGCTGTCATATTATAATAGAGACAGTAGATCTACCTGGTCTGTCAAATTAGAATAGAGACAGTAGATCTAGCTGGTCTGTCATCAAATAATAGACACAGTAGATCTAGCTGGTCTGTCATAATATAATAGAGACAGTAGATCTAGCTGGTCTGTCATATTATAATAGAGACAGTAGATCTAGCTGGTCTGTCATAATACAATAGAGACAGTAGATCTACCTGGTCTGTCATAGTATAATAGAGACAGTAGATCTAGCTGGTCTGTCATAGTACAATATAGAAAGTAGATCTAGTTGCTCTGTCATAATATGAGACAGTATATCTTGCTGGTCTGTCATAATATAATAGAGTAAGTTGATCTAGCTGGTCTGTCATGATATAATAGAGATAGTAGATCTAGCTGGTCTGTCATAATACAATAGAGACAAAAATCTAGCTGGTCTGTCATAATACAATAGAGACAGTAGATCTAGCTGGTCTGTCATAATAGAATAGAGACAGTAGATCTAGCTGGTCTGTCATAGTACAATAGAGACATAGAGACAGTATATCTAGCTGGTCTGTCATAATATAATAGGGACAGTAGATCTAGCTGGTCTGTCATAATATAATAGAGACAGTGTATCTACCAGGCCTGTCATAATATAACAGAGACAGTAGATCTACCTGGTATGTCAAAATATAATAGAGACAGTAGATCTACCTGGTATGTCAAAATATAATAGAGACAGTAGATCGAGCTGGTCTGTCATAATATAATAGAGATAGTAGATCTACCTGGTCTGTCAAATTAGAATAGAGACAGTAGATCTAGCTGGTCTGTAATCAAATAATAGACACAGTAGATCTAGTTGGTCTGTCATAATATAATAGAGAAAGTATATCTACTTGGTCTGTCATAATATAATAGAGACAGTAGATCTAGCTGGTCTGTCATATTATAATAGAGACAGTAGATCTACCTGGTCTGTCATAGTATAATAGAAACAGTAGATCTAGCTGGTCTGTCATAATACAATAGAGACAGTAGATCTAGCTGGTCTGTCATAATATAATAGAGACAGTAGATCTACCTGGTCTGTCATAGTATAATAGAGACAGTAGATCTAGCTGGTCTGTCATAGTACAATAGAGACATAGAGACAGTATATCTAGCTGGTCTGTCATAATATAATAGGGACAGTAGATCTAGCTGGTCTGTCATAATATAATAGAGACAGTGTATCTACCAGGTCTGTCATAATATAACAGAGACAGTAGATCTACCTGGTATGTCAAAATATAATAGAGACAGTAGATCTACCTGGTATGTCAAAATATAATAGAGACAGTAGATCGAGCTGGTCTGTCATAATATAATAGAGACAGTAGATCTAGCTGGTCTGTCATAATATAATAGAGATAGTAGATCTACCTGGTCTGTCAAATTAGAATAGAGACAGTAGATCTAGCTGGTCTGTAATCAAATAATAGACACAGTAGATCTAGTTGGTCTGTCATAATATAATAGAGAAAGTATATCTACTTGGTCTGTCATAATATAATAGAGACAGTAGATCTAGCTGGTCTGTCATATTATAATAGAGACAGTAGATCTACCTGGTCTGTCATAGTATAATAGAAACAGTAGATCTAGCTGGTCTGTCATAATACAATAGAGACAGTAGATCTACCTGGCATGTCAAAATATAATAGAGACAGTAGATCTATCTGGTCTGTCATAATATAATAGAGACAGTAGATCTAGCTGGTCTGTCATCAAATAATAGACACAGTAGATCTAGCTGGGCTGTCATATTATAATAGAGACAGTAGATCTACCTGGTCTGTCAAATTAGAATAGAGACAGTAGATCTAGCTGGTCTGTCATCAAATAATAGACACAGTAGATCTAGCTGGTCTGTCATAATATAATAGAGAAAGTATATCTACTTGGTCTGTCATAATATAATAGAGACAGTAGATCTAGCTGGTCTGTCATATTATAATAGAGACAGTAGATCTACCTGGTCTGTCATAGTATAATAGAAACAGTAGACCTAGCTGGTCTGTCATAATACAATAGAGACAGTAGATCTATCTGATCTGTCATAATATAATAGAGACAGTAGATCTACCTGGTCTGTCATAGTATAATAGAGACAGTAGATCTAGCTGGTCTGTCATAGTACAATAGAGACATAGAGACAGTAGATCTAGCTGGTCTGTCATAATATAATAGGGACAGTAGATCTAGCTGGTCTGTCATAATATAATAGAGACAGTGTATCTACCAGGTCTGTCATAATATAACAGAGACAGTAGATCTAGCTGGTCTGTCATAATATAATAGAGACAGTAGATCTACCTGGTCTGTCATAGTATAATAGAGACAGTAGATCTAGCTGGTCTGTCATAGTACAATAGAGACATAGAGACAGTAGATCTAGCTGGTCTGTCATAATATAATAGGGACAGTAGATATAGCTGGTCTGTCATAATATAATAGAGACAGTGTATCTACCAGGTCTGTCATAATATAACAGAGACAGTCTGTCTAGCTGGTCTGTCATATTATAATAGAGACAGTAGATCTACCTGGTCTGTCATAGTATAATAGAAACAGTAGATCTAGCTGGTCTGTCATAATACATTAGAGACATAGAGACAGTAGATCTAGCTGGTCTGTCATACTATAATAGGGACAGTGTATCTACCAGGTCTGTCAAAATATAACAGAGACAGTAGATCTAGCTGGTCTGTCATAATGTAACAGAGACAGTAGATCTACCTGGTATGTCAAAATATAATAGAGACAGTAGATCGAGCTGGTCTGTCATAATATAATAGAGACAGTAGATCTAGCTGGTCTTTCATAATATAATAGAGATAGTAGATCTACCTGGTCTGTCAAATTAGAATAGAGACAGTAGATCTAGCTGGTCTGTCATCAAATAATAGACACAGTAGATCTAGCTGGTCTGTCATAATATAATAGAGAAAGTAGATCTAGCTGGTCTGTCATAGTATAATACAAACAGTAGATCTAGCTGGTCTGTCATAATACAATAGAGACAGTAGATCTAGCTGGTCTGTCATAATATAATAGAGACAGTAGATCTACCTGGTCTGTCATAGTATAATAGAGACAGTAGATCTAGCTGGTCTGTCATAGTACAATAGAGACATAGAGACAGTAGATCTAGCTGGTCTGTCATAATATAATAGGGACAGTAGATCTAGCTGGTCTGTCATAATATAATAGAGAAAGTATATCTACTTGGTCTGTCATAATATAATAGAGACAGTAGATCTAGCTGGTCTGTCATATTATAATAGAGACAGTAGATCTACCTGGTCTGTCATAGTATAATACAAACAGTAGATCTAGCTGGTCTGTCATAATACAATAGAGACAGTAGATCTAGCTGGTCTGTCATAATATAATAGAGACAGTAGATCTACCTGGTCTGTCATAGTATAATAGAGACAGTAGATCTAGCTGGTCTGTCATAGTACAATAGAGACATAGAGACAGTAGATCTAGCTGGTCTGTCATAATATAATAGGGACAGTAGATCTAGCTGGTCTGTCATAATATAATAGAGACAGTGTATCTACCAGGTCTGTCATAATATAACAGAGACAGTAGATCTATCTGATCTGTCATAATATAATAGAGACAGTAGATCTACCTGGTCTGTCATAGTATAATAGAGACAGTAGATCTAGCTGGTCTGTCATAGTACAATAGAGACATAGAGACAGTAGATCTAGCTGGTCTGTCATAATATAATAGGGACAGTAGATCTAGCTGGTCTGTCATAATATAATAGAGACAGTGTATCTACCAGGTCTGTCATAATATAACAGAGACAGTAGATCTAGCTGGTCTGTCATAATATAATAGAGACAGTAGATCTACCTGGTCTGTCATAGTATAATAGAGACAGTAGATCTAGCTGGTCTGTCATAGTACAATAGAGACATAGAGACAGTAGATCTAGCTGGTCTGTCATAATATAATAGGGACAGTAGATCTAGCTGGTCTGTCATAATATAATAGAGACAGTGTATCTACCAGGTCTGTCATAATATAACAGAGACAGTCTGTCTAGCTGGTCTGTCATATTATAATAGAGACAGTAGATCTACCTGGTCTGTCATAGTATAATAGAAACAGTAGATCTAGCTGGTCTGTCATAATACATTAGAGACATAGAGACAGTAGATCTAGCTGGTCTGTCATACTATAATAGGGACAGTAGATCTAGCTGGTCTGTCATAATATAATAGAGACAGTGTATCTACCAGGTCTGTCAAAATATAACAGAGACAGTAGATCTAGCTGGTCTGTCATAATGTAACAGAGACAGTAGATCTACCTGGTATGTCAAAATATAATAGAGACAGTAGATCGAGCTGGTCTGTCATAATATAATAGAGACAGTAGATCTAGCTGGTCTTTCATAATATAATAGAGATAGTAGATCTACCTGGTCTGTCAAATTAGAATAGAGACAGTAGATCTAGCTGGTCTGTCATCAAATAATAGACACAGTAGATCTAGCTGGTCTGTCATAATATAATAGAGAAAGTATATCTACTTGGTCTGTCATAATATAATAGAGACAGTAGATCTAGCTGGTCTGTCATATTATAATAGAGACAGTAGATCTACCTGGTCTGTCATAGTATAATACAAACAGTAGATCTAGCTGGTCTGTCATAATACAATAGAGACAGTAGATCTAGCTGGTCTGTCATAATATAATAGAGACAGTAGATCTACCTGGTCTGTCATAGTATAATAGAGACAGTAGATCTAGCTGGTCTGTCATAGTACAATAGAGACATAGAGACAGTAGATCTAGCTGGTCTGTCATAATATAATAGGGACAGTAGATCTAGCTGGTCTGTCATAATATAATAGAGAAAGTATATCTACTTGGTCTGTCATAATATAATAGAGACAGTAGATCTAGCTGGTCTGTCATATTATAATAGAGACAGTAGATCTACCTGGTCTGTCATAGTATAATACAAACAGTAGATCTAGCTGGTCTGTCATAATACAATAGAGACAGTAGATCTAGCTGGTCTGTCATAATATAATAGAGACAGTAGATCTACCTGGTCTGTCATAGTATAATAGAGACAGTAGATCTAGCTGGTCTGTCATAGTACAATAGAGACATAGAGACAGTAGATCTAGCTGGTCTGTCATAATATAATAGGGACAGTAGATCTAGCTGGTCTGTCATAATATAATAGAGACAGTGTATCTACCAGGTCTGTCATAATATAACAGAGACAGTAGATCTACCTGGTCTTTCATAATATAATAGAGATAGTAGATCTACCTGGTCTGTCAAATTAGAATAGAGACAGTAGATCTAGCTGGTCTGTCATAATATAATAGTGACAGTGTATCTACCAGGTCTGTCATAATATAACAGAGACAGTAGATCTACCTGGCATGTCAAAATATAATAGAGACAGAAGATCTATCTGGTCTGTCATAATATAATAGAGACAGTAGATCTAGCTGGTCTGTCATCAAATAATAGACACAGTAGATCTAGCTGGGCTGTCACATTATAATAGAGACAGTAGATCTACCTGGTCTGTCAAATTAGAATAGAGACAGTAGATCTAGCTGGTCTGTCATCAAATAATAGACACAGTAGATCTAGCTGGGCTGTCATATTATAATAGAGACAGTAGATCTACCTGGTCTGTCAAATTAGAATAGAGACAGTAGATCTAGCTGGTCTGTCATCAAATAATAGACACAGTAGATCTAGCTGGTCTGTCATAATATAATAGAGACAGTATATCTAGCTGGTCTGTCATATTATAATAGAGACAGCAGATCTAGCTAGTCTGTCATAATACAATAGAGACAGTAGATCTACCTGGTCTGTCATAGTATAATAGAGACAGTAGATCTAGCTGGTCTGTCATAGTACAATATAGAAAGTAGATCTAGTTGCTCTGTCATAATATGAGACAGTATATCTTGCTGGTCTGTCATAATATAATAGAGTAAGTTGATCTAGCTGGTCTGTCATGATATAATAGAGATAGTAGATCTAGCTGGTCTGTCATAATACAATAGAGACAGTAGATCTAGCTGGTCTGTCATAATACAATAGAGACAGTAGATCTAGCTGGTCTGTCATAATAGAATAGAGACAGTAGATCTAGCTGGTCTGTCATATTATAATAGAGACAGCAGATCTAGCTAGTCTGTCATAATACAATAGAGACAGTAGATCTACCTGGTCTGTCATAGTATAATAGAGACAGTAGATCTAGCTGGTCTGTCATAGTACAATAGAGAAAGTAGATCTAGTTGCTCTGTCATAATATGAGACAATATATCTTGCTGGTCTGTCATAATATAATAGAGTAAGTTGATCTAGCTGGTCTGTCATGATATAATAGAGATAGTAGATCTAGCTGGTCTGTCATAATATAATAGAGACAGTAGATCTAGCTGGTCTGTCATAATATAATAGAGACAGTAGATCTCACCTGTTCTGTCATAGTATAATGGAGACAGTAGATCTAGCTGGTCTGTCATAACATAATAGAGACAGTAGATCAAGCTGGTCTGTCATAATATAATAGAGACAGTAGATCTAGCTGGTCTGTCATAGTACAATAGAGACATAGAGACAGTAGATCTAGCTGGTCTGGTCATAACATAATAGAGACAGTAGATCTAGCTGGTCTGTCATAAGATAATAGAGATTGTAGTTTAACCTGGTCTGTCATAATAGAATAGAGACAGTAGATCTAGCTGGTCTGTCATAAGATAATAGAGATTGTAGATCTACCTGGTCTGTCAAATTAGAATAGAGACAGTAGATCTAGCTGGTCTGTCATAATATAATAGTGACAGTGTATCTACCAGGTCTGTCATAATATAACAGAGACAGTAGATCTACCTGGCATGTCAAAATATAATAGAGACAGTAGATCTATCTGGTCTGTCATAATATAATAGAGACAGTAGATCTAGCTGGTCTGTCATCAAATAATAGACACAGTAGATCTAGCTGGGCTGTCACATTATAATAGAGACAGTAGATCTACCTGGTCTGTCAAATTAGAATAGAGACAGTAGATCTAGCTGGTCTGTCATCAAATAATAGACACAGTAGATCTAGCTGGGCTGTCATATTATAATAGAGACAGTAGATCTACCTGGTCTGTCAAATTAGAATAGAGACAGTAGATCTAGCTGGTCTGTCATCAAATAATAGACACAGTAGATCTAGCTGGTCTGTCATAATATAATAGAGACAGTATATCTAGCTGGTCTGTCATATTATAATAGAGACAGCAGATCTAGCTAGTCTGTCATAATACAATAGAGACAGTAGATCTACCTGGTCTGTCATAGTATAATAGAGACAGTAGATCTAGCTGGTCTGTCATAGTACAATATAGAAAGTAGATCTAGTTGCTCTGTCATAATATGAGACAGTATATCTTGCTGGTCTGTCATAATATAATAGAGTAAGTTGATCTAGCTGGTCTGTCATGATATAATAGAGATAGTAGATCTAGCTGGTCTGTCATAATACAATAGAGACAGTAGATCTAGCTGGTCTGTCATAATACAATAGAGACAGTAGATCTAGCTGGTCTGTCATAATAGAATAGAGACAGTAGATCTAGCTGGTCTGTCATATTATAATAGAGACAGCAGATCTAGCTAGTCTGTCATAATACAATAGAGACAGTAGATCTACCTGGTCTGTCATAGTATAATAGAGACAGTAGATCTAGCTGGTCTGTCATAGTACAATAGAGAAAGTAGATCTAGTTGCTCTGTCATAATATGAGACAATATATCTTGCTGGTCTGTCATAATATAATAGAGTAAGTTGATCTAGCTGGTCTGTCATGATATAATAGAGATAGTAGATCTAGCTGGTCTGTCATAATATAATAGAGACAGTAGATCTAGCTGGTCTGTCATAATATAATAGAGACAGTAGATCTCACCTGTTCTGTCATAGTATAATGGAGACAGTAGATCTAGCTGGTCTGTCATAACATAATAGAGACAGTAGATCAAGCTGGTCTGTCATAATATAATAGAGACAGTAGATCTAGCTGGTCTGTCATAGTACAATAGAGACATAGAGACAGTAGATCTAGCTGGTCTGGTCATAACATAATAGAGACAGTAGATCTAGCTGGTCTGTCATAAGATAATAGAGATTGTAGTTTAACCTGGTCTGTCATAATAGAATAGAGACAGTAGATCTAGCTGGTCTGTCATAATATAATAGAGACAGTAGATCTACCTGGTCTGTCATAGATTAATAGAGACGCTAGATCTAGCTGGTCTGTCATAGTACAATAGAGACATAGAAACAGTAGATCTAGCTGGTCTGTCATAACATAATAGAGACAGTAGATCAAGCTGGTCTGTCATAATATAATAGAGACAGTAGATCTAGCTGGTCTGTCATAGTACAATAGAGACATAGAGACAGTAGATCTAGCTGGTCTGTCATAACATAATAGAGACAGTAGATCAAGCTGGTCTGTCATAATATAATAGAGACAGTAGATCTAGCTGGTCTGTCATCAAATAATAGACACAGTAGATCTAGCTGGGCTGTCATATTATAATAGAGACAGTAGATCTACCTGGTCTGTCAAATTAGAATAGAGACAGTAGATCTAGCTGGTCTGTCATATTATAATAGAGACAGCAGATCTAGCTAGTCTGTCATAATACAATAGAGACAGTAGATCTACCTGGTCTGTCATAGTATAATAGAGACAGTAGATCTAGCTGGTCTGTCATAGTACAATATAGAAAGTAGATCTAGTTGCTCTGTCATAATATGAGACAGTATATCTTGCTGGTCTGTCATAATATAATAGAGTAAGTTGATCTAGCTGGTCTGTCATGATATAATAGAGATAGTAGATCTAGCTGGTCTGTCATAATACAATAGAGACAGTAGATCTAGCTGGTCTGTCATAATACAATAGAGACAGTAGATCTAGCTGGTCTGTCATAATAGAATAGAGACAGTAGATCTAGCTGGTCTGTCATATTATAATAGAGACAGCAGATCTTGCAAGTCTGTCATAATATAATAGAGACAGTAGATCAAGCTGGTCTGTCATAATACAATAGAGACAGTAGATCTAGCTGGTCTGTCATAATAGAATAGAGACAGTAGATCTAGCTGGTCTGTCATATTATAATAGAGACAGCAGATCTAGCTGGTCTGTCATAATATAATAGAGACAGTAGATCTAGCTGGTCTGTCATAGTACAATAGAGACATAGAGACAGTAGATCTAGCTGGTCTGTCATAACATAATAGAGACAGTAAATCAAGCTGGTCTGTCATAATATAATAGAGACAGTAGATCTAGCTGGTCTGTCATAGTATAATAGAAACAGTAGATCTAGCTGGTCTGTCATAATATAATAGAGACAGTAGATCTAGCTGGTCTGTCATATTATAGTAGAGACAGTAGATCTAGCTGTTCTGTCATAATATAATGGAGATAGTAGATCTAGCTCGTCTGTCATAATACAATAGAGACAGTAGATCTAGCTGGTCTGTCATCATATAATAGAGACAGTGTATCTACCAGGTCTGTCATAATTTAACAGATACCGTAGATCTAGCTTGTCTGTCATAATATAATAGAGACAGTAGATCTAGCTGGTCTGTCATATTATAATAGAGACAGTAGATCTAGCTGGTATGTCATAATATAATAGAGATAGTAGATCTAGCTGGTCTGTCATAATACAATAGAGACAGCAGATCTAGCTGGTCTGTCATAATAGAATAGAGACAGTAGATCTAGCTGGTCTGTCATAAGATAATAGAGATTGTAGTTTAACCTGGTCTGTCATAATAGAATAGAGACAGTAGATCTAGCTGGTCTGTCATATTATAATAGAGACAGTAGATCTACCTGGTCTGTCATAGTATAATAGAAACAGTAGATCTAGCTGGTCAATCATAATACAATAGAGACAGTATATCTATCTGGTCTGTCATAATATAATAGAGACAGTAGATCTACCTGGTCTGTCATAGTATAATAGAGACAGTAGATCTAGCTGGTCTGTCATAGTACAATAGAGACATAGAGACAGTAGATCTAGCTGGTCTGTCATATTATAATAGAGACAGTAGATCTACCTGGTCTGTCAAATTAGAATAGAGACAGTAGATCTAGCTGGTCTGTCATATTATAATAGAGACAGCAGATCTAGCTAGTCTGTCATAGTACAATATAGAAAGTAGATCTAGTTGCTCTGTCATAATATGAGACAGTATATCTTGCTGGTCTGTCATAATATAATAGAGTAAGTTGATCTAGCTGGTCTGTCATGATATAATAGAGATAGTAGATCTAGCTGGTCTGTCATAATACAATAGAGACAGTAGATCTAGCTGGTCTGTCATAATACAATAGAGACAGTAGATCTAGCTGGTCTGTCATAATAGAATAGAGACAGTAGATCTAGCTGGTCTGTCATATTATAATAGAGACAGCAGATCTTGCAAGTCTGTCATAATATAATAGAGACAGTAGATCAAGCTGGTCTGTCATAATACAATAGAGACAGTAGATCTAGCTGGTCTGTCATAATAGAATAGAGACAGTAGATCTAGCTGGTCTGTCATATTATAATAGAGACAGCAGATCTAGCTGGTCTGTCATAATATAATAGAGACAGTAGATCTAGCTGGTCTGTCATAGTACAATAGAGACATAGAGACAGTAGATCTAGCTGGTCTGTCATAACATAATAGAGACAGTAAATCAAGCTGGTCTGTCATAATATAATAGAGACAGTAGATCTAGCTGGTCTGTCATAGTATAATAGAAACAGTAGATCTAGCTGGTCTGTCATAATATAATAGAGACAGTAGATCTAGCTGGTCTGTCATATTATAGTAGAGACAGTAGATCTAGCTGTTCTGTCATAATATAATGGAGATAGTAGATCTAGCTCGTCTGTCATAATACAATAGAGACAGTAGATCTAGCTGGTCTGTCATCATATAATAGAGACAGTGTATCTACCAGGTCTGTCATAATTTAACAGATACCGTAGATCTAGCTTGTCTGTCATAATATAATAGAGACAGTAGATCTAGCTGGTCTGTCATATTATAATAGAGACAGTAGATCTAGCTGGTATGTCATAATATAATAGAGATAGTAGATCTAGCTGGTCTGTCATAATACAATAGAGACAGCAGATCTAGCTGGTCTGTCATAATAGAATAGAGACAGTAGATCTAGCTGGTCTGTCATAAGATAATAGAGATTGTAGTTTAACCTGGTCTGTCATACTAGAATAGAGACAGTAGATCTAGCTGGTCTGTCATATTATAATAGAGACAGTAGATCTACCTGGTCTGTCATAGTATAATAGAAACAGTAGATCTAGCTGGTCAATCATAATACAATAGAGACAGTATATCTATCTGGTCTGTCATAATATAATAGAGACAGTAGATCTACCTGGTCTGTCATAGTATAATAGAGACAGTAGATCTAGCTGGTCTGTCATAGTACAATAGAGACATAGAGACAGTAGATCTAGCTGGTCTGTCATATTATAATAGAGACAGTAGATCTACCTGGTCTGTCAAATTAGAATAGAGACAGTAGATCTAGCTGGTCAATCATAATACAATAGAGACAGTATATCTATCTGGTCTGTCATAATATAATAGAGACAGTAGATCAAGCTGGTCTGTCATAATATAATAGAGACAGTAGATCTAGCTGGTCTGTCATAGTACAATAGAGACATAGAGACAGTAGATCTAGCTGGTCTGGTCATAACATAATAGAGACAGTAGATCTAGCTGGTCTGTCATAAGATAATAGAGATTGTAGTTTAACCTGGTCTGTCATAATAGAATAGAGACAGTAGATCTAGCTGGTCTGTCATAATATAATAGAGACAGTAGATCTACCTGGTCTGTCATAGATTAATAGAGACGCTAGATCTAGCTGGTCTGTCATAGTACAATAGAGACATAGAAACAGTAGATCTAGCTGGTTTGTCATAACATAATAGAGACAGTAGATCAAGCTGGTCTGTCATAATATAATAGAGACAGTAGATCTAGCTGGTCTGTCATAGTACAATAGAGACATAGAGACAGTAGATCTAGCTGGTCTGTCATAATATAATAGAGACAGTAGATCAAGCTGGTCTGTCATAATATAATAGAGACAGTAGATCTAGCTGGTCTGTCATCAAATAATAGACACAGTAGATCTAGCTGGGCTGTCATATTATAATAGAGACAGTAGATCTACCTGGTCTGTCAAATTAGAATAGAGACAGTAGATCTAGCTGGTCTGTCATATTATAATAGAGACAGCAGATCTAGCTAGTCTGTCATAATACAATAGAGACAGTAGATCTACCTGGTCTGTCATAGTATAATAGAGACAGTAGATCTAGCTGGTCTGTCATAGTACAATATAGAAAGTAGATCTAGTTGCTCTGTCATAATATGAGACAGTATCTCTTGCTGGTCTGTCATAATATAATAGAAACAGTAGATCTAGCTGGTCTGTCATAATATAATAGAGACAGTAGATCTAGCTGGTCTGTCATAATATAATAGAGACAGTAGATCTAGCTGGTCTGTCATAATACAATAGAGACAGTAGATCTAGCTGGTCTGTCATAATAGAATAGAGACAGTAGATCTAGCTGGTCTGTCATATTATAATAGAGACAGCAGATCTTGCAAGTCTGTCATAATATAATAGAGACAGTAGATCAAGCTGGTCTGTCATAATATAATAGAGACAGTAGATCTAGCTGGTCTGTCATAGTATAATAGAAACAGTAGATCTAGCTGGTCTGTCATATTATAATAGAGACAGTAGATCTAGCTGGTCTGTCATAATATAATAGAGACAGTAGATCTAGCTGGTCTGTCATAGTACAATAGAGACATAGAGACAGTAGATCTAGCTGGTCTGTCATAACATAATAGAGACAGTAAATCAAGCTGGTCTGTCATAATATAATAGAGACAGTAGATCTAGCTGGTCTGTCATAGTATAATAGAAACAGTAGATCTAGCTGGTCTGTCATAATATAATAGAGACAGTAGATCTAGCTGGTCTGTCATATTATAGTAGAGACAGTAGATCTAGCTGTTCTGTCATAATATAATGGAGATAGTAGATCTAGCTCGTCTGTCATAATACAATAGAGACAGTAGATCTAGCTGGTCTGTCATCATATAATAGAGACAGTGTATCTACCAGGTCTGTCATAATTTAACAGATACCGTAGATCTAGCTTGTCTGTCATAATATAATAGAGACAGTAGATCTAGCTGGTCTGTCATATTATAATAGAGACAGTAGATCTAGCTGGTATGTCATAATATAATAGAGATAGTAGATCTAGCTGGTCTGTCATAATACAATAGAGACAGCAGATCTAGCTGGTCTGTCATAATAGAATAGAGACAGTAGATCTAGCTGGTCTGTCATAAGATAATAGAGATTGTAGTTTAACCTGGTCTGTCATAATAGAATAGAGACAGTAGATCTAGCTGGTCTGTCATATTATAATAGAGACAGTAGATCTACCTGGTCTGTCATAGTATAATAGAAACAGTAGATCTAGCTGGTCAATCATAATACAATAGAGACAGTATATCTATCTGGTCTGTCATAATATAATAGAGACAGTAGATCTACCTGGTCTGTCATAGTATAATAGAGACAGTAGATCTAGCTGGTCTGTCATAGTACAATAGAGACATAGAGACAGTAGATCTAGCTGGTCTGTCATATTATAATAGAAACAGTAGATCTAGCTGGTCAATCATAATACAATAGAGACAGTATATCTATCTGGTCTGTCATAATATAATAGAGACAGTAGATCTACCTGGTCTGTCATAGTATAATAGAGACAGTAGATCTAGCTGGTCTGTCATAGTACAATAGAGACATAGAGACAGTAGATCTAGCTGGTCTGTCATAATATAATAGAGACAGTAGATCTAGCTGGTCTGTCATAATATAATAGAGACAGTAGATCTAGCTGGTCTGTCATAATACAATAGAGACAGTAGATCTAGCTGGTCTGTCATATATAATAGAGACAGTAGATCTAGCTGGTCTGTCATAATATAATAGAGACAGTAGATCTAGCTGGTCTGTCATAGTACAATAGAATAGAGACAGTAGATCTAGCTGGTCTGTCATAATATAATAGAGACAGTAGATCTAGCTGGTCTGTCATACAATAGAATAGAGACAGTAGATCTAGCTGGTCTGTCATAATATAATAGAGACAGTAGATCTAGCTGGTCTGTCATAATATAATAGAGACAGTAGATCTAGCTGGTCTGTCATAATATAATAGAGACAGTAGATCTAGCTGGTCTGTCATAGTACAATAGTAGACATAGAGACAGTAGATCTAGCTGGTCTGTCATATTATAATAGAGACAGTAGATCTAGCTGGTCTGTCATAATAGAATAGAGACAGTAGATCTAGCTGGTCTGTCATATTATAATAGAGACAGTAGATCTAGCTGGTCTGTCATAGTACAATATAGAAAGTAGATCTAGTTGCTCTGTCATAATATGAGACAGTATATCTTGCTGGTCTGTCATAATATAATAGAGTAAGTGATCTAGCTGGTCTGTCATGATATAATAGAGATAGTAGATCTAGCTGGTCTGTCATAATACAATAGAGACAGTAGATCTAGCTGGTCTGTCATAATATAATAGAGACAGTAGATCTAGCTGGTCTGTCATAATAGAATAGAGACAGTAGATCTAGCTGGTCTGTCATATTATAATAGAGACAGCAGATCTTGCAAGTCTGTCATAATATAATAGAGACAGTAGATCTAGCTGGTCTGTCATAATACAATAGAGACAGTAGATCTAGCTGGTCTGTCATAATAGAATAGAGACAGTAGATCTAGCTGGTCTGTCATATTATAATAGAGACAGTAGATCTAGCTGGTCTGTCATAATATAATAGAGACAGTAGATCTAGCTGGTCTGTCAGTACAATAGACATAGAGACAGTAGATCTAGCTGGTCTGTCATAACATAATAGAGACAGTAAATCAAGCTGGTCTGTCATAATATAATAGAGACAGTAGATCTAGCTGGTCTGTCATAGTATAATAGAAACAGTAGATCTAGCTGGTCTGTCATAATATAATAGAGACAGTAGATCTAGCTGGTCTGTCATATTATAGTAGAGACAGTAGATCTAGCTGTTCTGTCATAATATAATGGAGATAGTAGATCTAGCTCGTCTGTCATAATACAATAGAGACAGTAGATCTAGCTGGTCTGTCATCATATAATAGAGACAGTGTATCTACCAGGTCTGTCATAATTTAACAGATACCGTAGATCTAGCTTGTCTGTCATAATATAATAGAGACAGTAGATCTAGCTGGTCTGTCATATTATAATAGAGACAGTAGATCTAGCTGGTATGTCATAATATAATAGAGATAGTAGATCTAGCTGGTCTGTCATAATATAATAGAGACAGTAGATCTAGCTGGTCTGTCATAATAGAATAGAGACAGTAGATCTAGCTGGTCTGTCATAAGATAATAGAGATTGTAGTTTAACCTGGTCTGTCATAATAGAATAGAGACAGTAGATCTAGCTGGTCTGTCATATTATAATAGAGACAGTAGATCTACCTGGTCTGTCATAGTATAATAGAAACAGTAGATCTAGCTGGTCAATCATAATACAATAGAGACAGTATATCTATCTGGTCTGTCATAATATAATAGAGACAGTAGATCTACCTGGTCTGTCATAGTATAATAGAGACAGTAGATCTAGCTGGTCTGTCATAGTACAATAGAGACATAGAGACAGTAGATCTAGCTGGTCTGTCAGCTGGTCTGTCATTATAATAGAGACAGTAGATCTACCTGGTCTGTCAAATTAGAATAGAGACAGTAGATCTAGCTGGTCAATCATAATACAATAGAGACAGTATATCTATCTGGTCTGTCATAATATAATAGAGACAGTAGATAGCTGGTCTGTCATAATATAATAGAGACAGTAGATCTAGCTGGTCTGTCATAGTACAATAGAGACATAGAGACAGTAGATCTAGCTGGTCTGTCATAACATAATAGAGACAGTAGATCTAGCTGGTCTGTCATAAGATAATAGAGATTGTAGTTTAACCTGGTCTGTCATAATAGAATAGAGACAGTAGATCTAGCTGGTCTGTCATAATATAATAGAGACAGTAGATCTACCTGGTCTGTCATAGATTAATAGAGACAGTAGATCTAGCTGGTCTGTCATAGTACAATAGAGACATAGAAACAGTAGATCTAGCTGGTCTGTCATAACATAATAGAGACAGTAGATCAAGCTGGTCTGTCATAATATAATAGAGACAGTAGATCTAGCTGGTCTGTCATAGTACAATAGAGACATAGAGACAGTAGATCTAGCTGGTCTGTCATAATATAATAGAGACAGTAGATCAAGCTGGTCTGTCATAATATAATAGAGACAGTAGATCTAGCTGGTCTGTCATAATATAATAGAGACAGTAGATCTAGCTGGTCTGTCATATTATAATAGAGACAGTAGATCTACCTGGTCTGTCAAATTAGAATAGAGACAGTAGATCTAGCTGGTCTGTCATATTATAATAGAGACAGCAGATCTAGCTAGTCTGTCATAATACAATAGAGACAGTAGATCTACCTGGTCTGTCATAGTATAATAGAGACAGTAGATCTAGCTGGTCTGTCATAGTACAATATAGAAAGTAGATCTAGTTGCTCTGTCATAATATGAGACAGTATATCTTGCTGGTCTGTCATAATATAATAGAGTAAGTTGATCTAGCTGGTCTGTCATGATATAATAGAGATAGTAGATCTAGCTGGTCTGTCATAATACAATAGAGACAGTAGATCTAGCTGGTCTGTCATAATACAATAGAGACAGTAGATCTAGCTGGTCTGTCATAATAGAATAGAGACAGTAGATCTAGCTGGTCTGTCATATTATAATAGAGACAGCAGATCTTGCAAGTCTGTCATAATATAATAGAGACAGTAGATCAAGCTGGTCTGTCATAATACAATAGAGACAGTAGATCTAGCTGGTCTGTCATAATAGAATAGAGACAGTAGATCTAGCTGGTCTGTCATATTATAATAGAGACAGCAGATCTAGCTGGTCTGTCATAATATAATAGAGACAGTAGATCTAGCTGGTCTGTCATAGTACAATAGAGACATAGAGACAGTAGATCTAGCTGGTCTGTCATAACATAATAGAGACAGTAAATCAAGCTGGTCTGTCATAATATAATAGAGACAGTAGATCTAGCTGGTCTGTCATAGTATAATAGAAACAGTAGATCTAGCTGGTCTGTCATAATATAATAGAGACAGTAGATCTAGCTGGTCTGTCATATTATAGTAGAGACAGTAGATCTAGCTGTTCTGTCATAATATAATGGAGATAGTAGATCTAGCTCGTCTGTCATAATACAATAGAGACAGTAGATCTAGCTGGTCTGTCATCATATAATAGAGACAGTGTATCTACCAGGTCTGTCATAATTTAACAGATACCGTAGATCTAGCTTGTCTGTCATAATATAATAGAGACAGTAGATCTAGCTGGTCTGTCATATTATAATAGAGACAGTAGATCTAGCTGGTATGTCATAATATAATAGAGATAGTAGATCTAGCTGGTCTGTCATAATACAATAGAGACAGCAGATCTAGCTGGTCTGTCATAATAGAATAGAGACAGTAGATCTAGCTGGTCTGTCATAAGATAATAGAGATTGTAGTTTAACCTGGTCTGTCATAATAGAATAGAGACAGTAGATCTAGCTGGTCTGTCATATTATAATAGAGACAGTAGATCTACCTGGTCTGTCATAGTATAATAGAAACAGTAGATCTAGCTGGTCAATCATAATACAATAGAGACAGTATATCTATCTGGTCTGTCATAATATAATAGAGACAGTAGATCTACCTGGTCTGTCATAGTATAATAGAGACAGTAGATCTAGCTGGTCTGTCATAGTACAATAGAGACATAGAGACAGTAGATCTAGCTGGTCTGTCATATTATAATAGAGACAGTAGATCTAGCTGGTCAATCATAATACAATAGAGACAGTATATCTATCTGGTCTGTCATAATATAATAGAGACAGTAGATCTAGCTGGTCTGTCATAATATAATAGAGACAGTAGATCTAGCTGGTCTGTCATAGTACAATAGAGACATAGAGACAGTAGATCTAGCTGGTCTGTCATAACATAATAGAGACAGTAGATCTAGCTGGTCTGTCATAAGATAATAGAGATTGTAGATTTAACCTGGTCTGTCATAATAGAATAGAGACAGTAGATCTAGCTGGTCTGTCATAATATAATAGAGACAGTAGATCTACCTGGTCTGTCATAGATTAATAGAGACAGTAGATCTAGCTGGTCTGTCATAGTACAATAGAGACATAGAAACAGTAGATCTAGCTGGTCTGTCATAACATAATAGAGACAGTAGATCAAGCTGGTCTGTCATAATATAATAGAGACAGTAGATCTAGCTGGTCTGTCATAGTACAATAGAGACATAGAGACAGTAGATCTAGCTGGTCTGTCATAACATAATAGAGACAGTAGATCAAGCTGGTCTGTCATAATATAATAGAGACAGTAGATCTAGCTGGTCTGTCATCAAATAATAGACACAGTAGATCTAGCTGGGCTGTCATATTATAATAGAGACAGTAGATCTACCTGGTCTGTCAAATTAGAATAGAGACAGTAGATCTAGCTGGTCTGTCATATTATAATAGAGACAGCAGATCTAGCTAGTCTGTCATAATATAATAGAGACAGTAGATCTAGCTGGTCTGTCATAGTATAATAGAGACAGTAGATCTAGCTGGTCTGTCATAGTATATATAGAAAGTAGATCTAGTTGCTCTGTCATAATATGAGACAGTATATCTTGCTGGTCTGTCATAATATAATAGAGTAAGTTGATCTAGCTGGTCTGTCATGATATAATAGAGATAGTAGATCTAGCTGGTCTGTCATAATATAATAGAGACAGTAGATCTAGCTGGTCTGTCATAATATAATAGAGACAGTAGATCTAGCTGGTCTGTCATAATATAATAGAGACAGTAGATCTAGCTGGTCTGTCATATTATAATAGAGACAGTAGATCTAGCTGGTCTGTCATAATATAATAGAGACAGTAGATCTAGCTGGTCTGTCATAATATAATAGAGACAGTAGATCTAGCTGGTCTGTCATAATAGAATAGAGACAGTAGATCTAGCTGGTCTGTCATAATATAATAGAGACAGTAGATCTAGCTGGTCTGTCATAATATAATAGAGACAGTAGATCTAGATGGTCTGTCATAGTACAATAGAGACATAGAGACAGTAGATCTAGCTGGTCTGTCATAATATAATAGAGACAGTAGATCTAGCTGGTCTGTCATAATATAATAGAGACAGTAGATCTAGCTGGTCTGTCATAGTATAATAGAAACAGTATATCTTGCTGGTCTGTCATAATATAATAGAGTAAGTTGATCTAGCTGGTCTGTCATGATATAATAGAGATAGTAGATCTAGCTGGTCTGTCATAATACAATAGAGACAGTAGATCTAGCTGGTCTGTCATAATACAATAGAGACAGTAGATCTAGCTGGTCTGTCATAATACAATAGAGACAGTGTATCTACCAGGTCTGTCATAATTTAACAGATACCGTAGATCTAGCTTGTCTGTCATAATATAATAGAGACAGTAGATCTAGCTGGTCTGTCATATTATAATAGAGACAGTAGATCTAGCTGGTATGACATAATATAATAGAGATAGTAGATCTACCTGGTCTGTCAAATTAGAATAGAGACAGTAGATCTAGCTGGTCTGTCATAATATAATAGTGACAGTAGATCTAGCTGGTCTGTCATAAGATAATAGAGATTGTAGTTTAACCTGGTCTGTCATAATAGAATAGAGACAGTAGATCTAGCTGGTCTGTCATATTATAATAGAGACAGTAGATCTACCTGGTCTGTCATAGTATAATAGAAATAATAGAGACAGTAGATCTAGCTGGTCTGGCATAACATAATAGAGACGGTAGATCAAGCTGGTCTGTCATAATATAATAGAGACAGTAGATCTACCTGGTCTGTCATAGTATAATAGAGACAGTAGATCTAGCTGGTCTGTCATAGTACAATAGAGACATAGAGACAGTAGATCTAGCTGGTCTGTCATAATATAATAGAGACAGTAGATCTACCTGGTCTGTCATAGTATAATAGAGACAGTATATCTAGCTGGTCTGTCATAATATAATAGAGTAAGTTGATCTAGCTGGTCTATCATGATATAATAGAGATAGTAGATCTAGCTGGTCTGTCATAATACAATAGAGACAGTAGATCTAGCTGGTCTGTCATAATAGAATAGAGACAGTAGATCTAGCTGGTCTGTCAAAATATAATAGAGACAGTAGATCTAGCTGGTCTGTCATAAGATAATAGAGACAGTAGATTTAGCTGGTCTGGTATAATAGAGACAGTAATAGCTGGTCTGTCATAATATAATAGAGACAGTAGATCTAGCTGGTCTGTCATAATATAATAGAGACAGTAGATCTACCTGGTCTGTCATAGATAATAGAGACAGTAGATCTAGCTGGTCTGTCATAGTACAATAGAGACATAGAAACAGTAGATCTAGCTGGTCTGTCATAATATAATAGAGACAGTAGATCTAGCTGGTCTGTCATAATATAATAGAGACAGTAGATCTAGCTGGTCTGTCATAGTACAATAGATAATAGAGACAGTAGATCTAGCTGGTCTGTCATAATATAATAGAGACAGTAGATCTAGCTGGTCTGTCATAATATAATAGAGACAGTAGATCTAGCTGGTCTGTCATCAAATAATAGAGACAGTAGATCTAGCTGGTCTGTCATATTATAATAGAGACAGTAGATCTACCTGGTCTGTCATAATAGAATAGAGACAGTAGATCTAGCTGGTCTGTCATATTATAATAGAGACAGTAGATCTAGCTGGTCTGTCATAATATAATAGAGACAGTAGATCTACCTGGTCTGTCATAGTATAATAGAGACAGTAGATCTAGCTGGTCTGTCATAATATAATAGAGACAGTAGATCTAGCTGGTCTGTCATAATATACAGTAGATCTACTGGTCTGTCATAATATAATCAGTAGATCTAGCTGGTCTGTCATAATATAATAGAGACAGTAGATCTAGCTGGTCTGTCATAATATAATAGAGACAGTAGATCTAGCTGGTCTGTCATAATATAATAGAGACAGTAGATCTAGCTGGTCTGTCATAATATAATAGAGACAGTAGATCTAGCTGGTCTGTCATAATATAATAGAGACAGTAGATCTAGCTGGTCTGTCATAATATAATAGAGACAGTAGATCTAGCTGGTCTGTCATAATATAATAGAGACAGTAGATCTAGCTGGTCTGTCATATACAATATAATAGAGACAGTAGATCTAGCTGGTCTGTCATAATATAATAGAGACAGTAGATCTAGCTGGTCTGTCAAATATAATAGAGACAGTAGATCTAGCTGGTCTGTCATAATATAATAGAGACAGTAGATCTAGCTGGTCTGTCATAATATAATAGAGACAGTAGATCTAGCTGGTCTGTCATAATATAATAGAGACAGTAGATCTAGCTGGTCTGTCATATACAATAGATAATAGAGACAGTAGATCTAGCTGGTCTGTCATAATATAATAGAGACAGTAGATCTAGCTGGTCTGTCATAATATAATAGAGACAGTAGATCTAGCTGGTCTGTCATAATAGAATAGAGACAGTAGATCTAGCTGGTCTGTCATAATATAATAGAGACAGTAGATCTAGCTGGTCTGTCATATTATAATAGAGACAGTAGATCTAGCTGGTCTGTCATAGTACAATAGAGACATAGAAACAGTAGATCTAGCTGGTCTGTCATAATATAATAGAGACAGTAGATCTAGCTGGTCTGTCATAATATAATAGAGACAGTAGATCTAGCTGGTCTGTCATAATATAATAGAGACAGTAGATCTAGCTGGTCTGTCATATTATAATAGAGACAGTAGATCTAGCTGGTCTGTCATAATATAATAGAGACAGTAGATCTAGCTGGTCTGTCATCAATTAATAGACACAGTAGATCTAGCTGGGCTGTCATATTATAATAGAGACAGTAGATCTACCTGGTCTGTCAAATTAGAATAGAGACAGTAGATCTAGCTGGTCTGTCATATTATAATAGAGACAGTAGATCTACCTGGTCTGTCATAGTATAATAGAAACAGTAGATCTAGCTGGTCTGTCATAATATAATAGAGACAGTAGATCTAGCTGGTCTGTCATAGTACAATATAGAAAGTAGATCTAGTTGGTCTGTCATAATATAGAGACAGTATATCTTGCTGGTCTGTCATAATATAATAGAGACAGTAGATCTAGCTGGTCTGTCATGATATAATAGAGATAGTAGATCTAGCTGGTCTGTCATAATACAATAGAGACAGTAGATCTAGCTGGTCTGTCATAATACAATAGAGACAGTAGATCTAGCTGGTCTGTCATAATAGAATAGAGACAGTAGATCTAGCTGGTCTGTCATATTATAATAGAGACAGCAGATCTTGCAAGTCTGTCATAATATAATAGAGACAGTAGATCTAGCTGGTCTGTCATAATATAATAGAGACAGTAGATCTAGCTGGTCTGTCATAATATAATAGAGACAGTAGATCTAGCTGGTCTGTCATAATATAATAGAGACAGTAGATCTAGCTGGTCTGTCAAAATATAATAGAGACAGTAGATCTAGCTGGTCTGTCATAGTACAATAGAGACATAGAGACAGTAGATCTCGCTGGTCTGTCATAACATAATAGAGACAGTAAATCAAGCTGGTCTGTCATAATATAATAGAGACAGTAGATCTAGCTGGTCTGTCATAGTATAATAGAAACAGTAGATCTAGCTGGTCTGTCATAATATAATAGAGACAGTAGATCTAGCTGGTCTGTCATATTATAGTAGAGACAGTAGATCTAGCTGTTCTGTCATGATATAATGGAGATAGTAGATCTAGCTCGTCTGTCATAATACAATAGAGACAGTAGATCTAGCTGGTCTGTCATCATATAATAGAGACAGTGTATCTACCAGGTCTGTCATAATACAATAGAGACAGTAGATCTAGCTGGTCTGTCATAATATAATAGAGACAGTAGATCTAGCTGGTCTGTAATATTATAATAGAGACAGCAGATCTTGCAAGTCTGTCATAATATAATAGAGACAGTAGATCTAGCTGGTCTGTCATAATATAATAGAGACAGTAGATCTACCTGGTCTGTCATAGTATAATAGAGACAGTAGATCTAGCTGGTCTGTCATAATATAATAGAGATTGTAGTTTAACCTGGTCTGTCATAATAGAATAGAGACAGTAGATCTAGCTGGTCTGTCATATTATAATAGAGACAGTAGATCTACCTGGTCTGTCATAGTATAATAGAAACAGTAGATCTAGCTGGTCTGTCATAATAGAATAGAGACAGTAGATCTAGCTGGTCTGTCATAATATAATAGAGACAGTAGATCTACCTGGTCTGTCATAGTATAATAGAGACAGTAGATCTAGCTGGTCTGTCACAATAGAGAATAGAGACAGTAGATCTAGCTGGTCTGTCATATTATAATAGAGACAGTAGATCTACCTGGTCTGTCATAATAGAATAGAGACAGTAGATCTAGCTGGTCTGTCATATTATAATAGAGACAGTAGATCTAGCTGGTCTGTCATAGTATAATATAGAAAGTAGATCTAGTTGGTCTGTCATAATATAATAGAGACAGTATATCTTGCTGGTCTGTCATAATATAATAGAGACAGTAGATCTAGCTGGTCTGTCATGATATAATAGAGACAGTAGATCTAGCTGGTCTGTCATAATATAATAGAGACAGTAGATCTAGCTGGTCTGTCATAATATAATAGAGACAGTAGATCTAGCTGGTCTGTCATAATAGAATAGAGACAGTAGATCTAGCTGGTCTGTCATATTATAATAGAGACAGCAGATCTAGCAAGTCTGTCATAATATAATAGAGACAGTAGATCTAGCTGGTCTGTCATAATATAATAGAGACAGTAGATCTAGCTGGTCTGTCATAATATAATAGAGACAGTAGATCTAGCTGGTCTGTCATATTATAATAGAGACAGTAGATCTAGCTGGTCTGTCATAATATAATAGAGACAGTAGATCTAGCTGGTCTGTCATAGTACAATAGAGACATAGAGACAGTAGATCTAGCTGGTCTGTCATAATATAATAGAGACAGTAAATCTAGCTGGTCTGTCATAATATAATAGAGACAGTAGATCTAGCTGGTCTGTCATAGTATAATAGAAACAGTAGATCTAGCTGGTCTGTCATAATATAATAGAGACAGTAGATCTAGCTGGTCTGTCATATTATAGTAGAGACAGTAGATCTAGCTGTTCTGTCATAATATAATGGAGATAGTAGATCTAGCTCGTCTGTCATAATACAATAGAGACAGTAGATCTAGCTGGTCTGTCATCATATAATAGAGACAGTGTATCTACCAGGTCTGTCATAATTTAACAGATACCGTAGATCTAGCTTGTCTGTCATAATATAATAGAGACAGTAGATCTAGCTGGTCTGTCATATTATAATAGAGACAGTAGATCTAGCTGGTATGTCATAATATAATAGAGATAGTAGATCTAGCTGGTCTGTCATAATACAATAGAGACAGCAGATCTAGCTGGTCTGTCATAATAGAATAGAGACAGTAGATCTAGCTGGTCTGTCATAAGATAATAGAGATTGTAGTTTAACCTGGTCTGTCATAATAGAATAGAGACAGTAGATCTAGCTGGTCTGTCATATTATAATAGAGACAGTAGATCTACCTGGTCTGTCATAGTATAATAGAAACAGTAGATCTAGCTGGTCAATCATAATACAATAGAGACAGTATATCTATCTGGTCTGTCATAATATAATAGAGACAGTAGATCTACCTGGTCTGTCATAGTATAATAGAGACAGTAGATCTAGCTGGTCTGTCATAGTACAATAGAGACATAGAGACAGTAGATCTAGCTGGTCTGTCATATTATAATAGAGACAGTAGATCTACCTGGTCTGTCAAATTACAATAGAGACAGCAGATCTAGCTGGTTTGTCATCAAATAATAGACACAGTAGATCTAGCTGGTCTGTCATAATATAATAGAGAAAGTATATCTACTTGGTCTGTCATAATATAATAGAGACAGTAGATCTACCTGGTCTGTCATAATATAATAGACACAGTAGATCTAGCTGGTCTGTCATAATATAATAGAGAAAGTATATCTACTTGGTCAATCATAATACAATAGAGACAGTAGATCTATCTGGTCTGTCATAATATAATAGAGACAGTAGATCTACCTGGTCTGTCATAGTATAATAGAGACAGTAGATCTAGCTGGTCTGTCATAGTACAATAGAGACATAGAGACAGTAGATCTAGCTGGTCTGTCATAATATAATAGGGACAGTAGATCTAGCTGGTCTGTCATAATATAATAGAGACAGTGTATCTACCAGGTCTGTCATAATATAACAGAGACAGTAGATCTAGCTGGTCTGTCATAATATAATAGAGACAGTAGATCTACCTGGTCTGTCATAGTATAATAGAGACAGTAGATCTAGCTGGTCTGTCATAGTACAATAGAGACATAGAGACAGTAGATCTAGCTGGTATGTCATAATATAATAGGGACAGTAGATCTAGCTGGTCTGTCATAATATAATAGAGAAAGTATATCTACTTGGTCTGTCATAACATAATAGAGACAGTAGATCTAGCTGGTCTGTCATATTATAATAGAGACAGTAGATCTACCTGGTCTGTCATAGTATAATAGAAACAGTAGATCTAGCTGGTCTGTCATAATACAATAGAGACAGTAGATCTATCTGGTCTGTCATAATATAATAGAGACAGTAGATCTACCTGGTCTGTCATAGTATAATAGAGACAGTAGATCTAGCTGGTCTGTCATAGTACAATAGAGACATAGAGACAGTAGATCTAGCTGGTCTGTCATAACATAATAGGGACAGTAGATCTAGCTGGTCTGTCATAATATAATAGAGACAGTGTATCTACCAGGTCTGTCATAATATAACAGAGACAGTAGATCTAGCTGGTCTGTCATAATATAATAGAGACAGTAGATCTACCTGGTCTGTCATAGTATAATAGAGACAGTAGATCTAGCTGGTCTGTCATAGTACAATAGAGACATAGAGACAGTATATCTAGCTGGTCTGTCATAATATAATAGGGACAGTAGATCTAGCTGGTCTGTCATAATATAATAGAGACAGTGTATCTACCAGGTCTGTCAAAATATAACAGAGACAGTAGATCTAGCTGGTCTGTCATAATATAACAGAGACAGTAGATCTACCTGGTATGTCAAAATCTAATAGAGACAGTAGATCTACCTGGTATGTCAAAATATAATAGAGACAGTAGATTGAGCTGGTCTGTCATAATATAATAGAGACAGTAGATCTAGCTGGTCTGTCATAATATAATAGAGATAGTAGATCTACCTGGTCTGTCAAATTAGAATAGAGACAGTAGATCTAGCTGGTCTGTAATCAAATAATAGACACAGTAGATCTAGCTGGTCTGTCATAATATAATAGAGAAAGTATATCTACTTGGTCTGTCATAATATAATAGAGACAGTAGATCTAGCTGGTCTGTCATATTATAATAGAGACAGTAGATCTACCTGGTCTGTCATAGTATAATAGAGACAGTAGATCTAGCTGGTCTGTCATAATATAATAGAGACAGTAGATCTACCTGGTCTGTCATAATATAATAGAGACAGTAGATCTACCTGGTCTTTCATAGTATAATAGAGACAGTAGATCTAGCTGGTCTGTCATAATATAATAGGGACAGTAGATCTAGCTGGTCTGTCATAATATAATAGGGACAGTAGATCTAGCTGGTCTGTCATAATATAATAGAGACAGTAGATCTACTGGTCTGTCATAATATAACAGAGACAGTAGATCTAGCTGGTCTGTCATAATATAATAGAGACAGTAGATCTAGCTGGTCTGTCATAGTATAATAGAGACAGTAGATCTAGCTGGTCTGTCATAGTATAATAGAGACATAGAGACAGTAGATCTAGCTGGTCTGTCATAATATAATAGGGACAGTAGATCTAGCTGGTCTGTCATAATATAATAGAGAAAGTATATCTACTTGGTCTGTCATAATATAATAGAGACAGTAGATCTAGCTGGTCTGTCATATTATAATAGAGACAGTAGATCTACCTGGTCTGTCATAGTATAATAGAGACAGTAGATCTAGCTGGTCTGTCATAATATAATAGAGAAAGTAGATCTATCTGGTCTGTCATAATATAATAGAGACAGTAGATCTACCTGGTCTGTCATAGTATAATAGAGACAGTAGATCTAGCTGGTCTGTCATAGTACAATAGAGACATAGAGACAGTAGATCTAGCTGGTCTGTCATAATATAATAGGACAGTAGATCTAGCTGGTCTGTCATAATATAATAGAGACAGTAGATCTAGCAGGTCTGTCATAATATAACAGAGACAGTAGATCTAGCTGGTCTGTCATAATATAATAGAGACAGTAGATCTACCTGGTCTGTCATAATATAATAGAGACAGTAGATCTAGCTGGTCTGTCATAGTACAATAGAGACAGTAGATCTAGCTGGTCTGTCATAATATAATAGGACAGTAGATCTAGCTGGTCTGTCATAATATAATAGAGACAGTGTATCTACCAGGTCTGTCAAAATATAATAGAGACAGTAGATCTAGCTGGTCTGTCATAATATAACAGAGACAGTAGATCTAGCTGGTCTGTCAAAATAGAGAATAGAGACAGTAGATCTACCTGGTATGTCAAAATATAATAGAGACAGTAGATCTAGCTGGTCTGTCATAATATAATAGAGACAGTAGATCTAGCTGGTCTGTCATAATATAATAGAGATAGTAGATCTACCTGGTCTGTCAAATTAGAATAGAGACAGTAGATCTAGCTGGTCTGTAATCAAATAATAGACACAGTAGATCTAGCTGGTCTGTCATAATATAATAGAGAAAGTATATCTACTTGGTCTGTCATAATATAATAGAGACAGTAGATCTAGCTGGTCTGTCATATTATAATAGAGACAGTAGATCTACCTGGTCTGTCATAATATAATAGAGACAGTAGATCTAGCTGGTCTGTCATCAAATAATAGACACAGTAGATCTAGCTGGGCTGTCATATTATAATAGAGACAGTAGATCTACCTGGTCTGTCAAATTAGAATAGAGACAGTAGATCTAGCTGGTCTGTCATCTCAAATAATAGACACAGAAGATCTAGCTGGTCTTTCATAATATAATAGAGAAAGAATATCTACTTGGTCTGTCATAATATAATAGAGACAGTAGATCTAGCTGGTCTGTCATATTATAATAGAGACAGTAGATCTACCTGGTCTGTCATAGTATAATAGAAACTGTAGACCTAGCTGGTCTGTCATAATACAATAGAGACAGTAGATCTATCTGGTCTGTCATAATATAATAGAGACAGTAGATCTACCTGGTCTGTCATAGTATAATAGAGACAGTAGATCTAGCTGGTCTGTCATAGTACAATAGAGACATAGAGACAGTAGATCTAGCTGGTCTGTCATAATATAATAGGGACAGTAGATCTAGCTGGTCTGTCATAATATAATAGAGACAGTAGATCTAGCTGGTCTGTCATAATATAATAGAGATAGTAGATCTACCTGGTCTGTCAAATTAGAATAGAGACAGTAGATCTAGCTGGTCTGTAATCAAATAATAGACACAGTAGATCTAGCTGGTCTGTCATAATATAATAGAGAAAGTATATCTACTTGGTCTGTCATAATATAATAGAGACAGTAGATCTAGCTGGTCTGTCATATTATAATAGAGACAGTAGATCTACCTGGTCTGTCATAATATAATAGAGACAGTAGATCTAGCTGGTCTGTCATCAAATAATAGACACAGTAGATCTAGCTGGGCTGTCATATTATAATAGAGACAGTAGATCTACCTGGTCTGTCAAATTAGAATAGAGACAGTAGATCTAGCTGGTCTGTCATCAAATAATAGACACAGAAGATCTAGCTGGTCTTTCATAATATAATAGAGAAAGAATATCTACTTGGTCTGTCATAATATAATAGAGACAGTAGATCTAGCTGGTCTGTCATATTATAATAGAGACAGTAGATCTACCTGGTCTGTCATAGTATAATAGAAACTGTAGACCTAGCTGGTCTGTCATAATACAATAGAGACAGTAGATCTACCTGGTCTGTCATAGTATAATAGAGACAGTAGATCTAGCTGGTCTGTCATAGTACAATAGAGACATAGAGACAGTAGATCTAACTGGTCTGTCATAATATAATAGGGACAGTAGATCTAGCTGGTCTGTCATAATATAATAGAGACAGTAGATCTACCTGGTCTGTCATAGTATAATAGAGACAGTAGATCTAGCTGGTCTGTCATAGTACAATAGAGACATAGAGACAGTAGATCTAGCTGGTCTGTCATAATATAATAGGGACAGTAGATCTAGCTGGTCTGTCATAATATAATAGAGACAGTGTATCTACCAGGTCTGTCATAATATAACAGAGACAGTAGATCTAGCTGGTCTGTCATAATATAATAGAGACAGTAGATCTACCTGGTCTGTCATAGTATAATAGAGACAGTAGATCTAGCTGGTCTGTCATAGTACAATAGAGACATAGAGACAGTAGATCTAGCTGGTCTGTCATAATATAATAGGGACAGTAGATCTAGCTGGTCTGTCATAATATAATAGAGAAAGTATATCTACTTGGTCTGTCATAATATAATAGAGACAGTAGATCTAGCTGGTCTGTCATATTATAATAGAGACAGTAGATCTACCTGGTCTGTCATACCTTAAGGGAAGAATTCGGCAGTACCTGTATGGTTAGTGAGAAAGTCCATATTGCAAATGTACGGTCCCTTACTAGACGTCTGAAATCGTTTGTAAAATTCGCGGACGGCGTCGGGCGAGCGGCAGGGCCGGACCTACCAGGAAGTCATCAAATGAACGTTGTCGGACATTCGGTTTCCGTTTTACAAAAATAATAAGATTTATGTCATTTTTCCCATGTCCCGGAAATTCCCACAAGAGGGCATAAGCAATCATATGGCTATTGCTACAAAACATCACGATTCACGACGGGGCCTTATCTCGAAAACTGAAAATATTTAGAAGCCGAAACTCGGTGAGCGTAGGGGCGGCATAATGGGCAGTTGGCCCCGAACAAGATGGCGTCTAGGCCTCAACGGTTTTTGAGTTATGGCCATTTATCTGGGATTAAAGGTCCAAAATGAAAATAGAGAAATTATTTTTCCACTTCACGTCAAAGTCAAGGAGCCTCCGGTGTCAATAAAAAAGAACCAGCCATTTATCTATCGTCATTTAAGAGAAATCGTACAACGACACCTTGGTGATGTTCACGGATAGGTGTTTTTTTTCAACGGTTACAGATCCAGTTGCAGGTTGTTCTTACGAATCTTTTAAAGTGTGCTGCGGAGCTCTGCGAGATTTCTGTGATTTTCTATGATTTTCTGAAATAACACACACTCACTAAACCCTCCGTAAATAACTCAGTTCTTAACGTAAAGACTTAAAACTCGGGATTCTGTAAAGGCATACCCCAATCATGATATGAGTTTATTTATAGCTTCCTGTGCCAACCGGAAGTGCCTTTAATGGTGTCACAGTGGCAGTTTCCATGGGTTAAAAAGGTCAGATCTTTTCAAAACTTCATATGTGTGACTAGGTAACCCTCGTGAACTGTAAATCAGTCATTTCTCCCAGCAGATGTCAAAGAAAAGCTCTCACACGCACACACAGCAAGGATGGAGTGAAAAAGTGTGGTTCTTAAAGACACAGAGAGCAGGCAATGGCATAAACATAATGTCTAGGCCGTGCCGAGTTCAACGAGATATCCCGCTTGACCGTAGCTCGCTCGGTCTGAGCGCAGCGACCATTAGAAAAGTAGGCCCAAAATGAAGCCTGCCCCACAACGTCATTTGCTTTTGGGTGACAGTGAGAGAACCGTTAGGGTGAGAAGCACAATTCGACCTCAGGTATGTTCCTAAGGTCCTTCCGATCCGTGCAAGCCTAACGTTGACAGTGTGGCATTAACCCTTAATAGTTAAAAGATGGTGTTTACTTCAAAAAGTTTGCATTGATTTCTCTCCCCATAGGAATACATTGCCTTTACCCCTAAATTCAACCTGAAGTCTATATGGGTTATGAATGCCGTATGAACCTGTCTTTGGTAACAGTCCATCAGGCCAGTATGAGGTCTACCTGTGTTGATTCTAAGCTTCCTGGACCAACCGGAAGTGGTTAAAATCACCCTAAAAGTGTTTTCCATTACCTGCCTGCAGTTTGATAGACATAGTGCATTCAACCCTGTGTAAATCAGTCAATTCTTAACGTAAGGACTTAAAACTCAGGATTCTGTAAAAGCATAGCCCAGTGAGGATATGTGTTGACTTATAGCTTCCTGTGACAACCGGAAGTGCCTTAATTGGTGTCTCAGGGGCTGTTTCGAGGGGTTAAAAAAGTCAGATCTGTCCAAAACTTCATATGTGTGATTAGGCAACCCCCATGAACTGTAAATCAGTCATTTTTCCCATAAAATTTCAAAGGAAAACTAAATCACACAGACACACAACTTGGAAGGAGGGACGTATTGGGGGTTGTAGAGACAGACAGTGCCTCCAATAGTTAGCTTTGTTCGAGCTAAAAAAGAACCGTCAGACCTAGAGTTCGAAACTTTAGAAACCTGTTCTAGACCTCGGGTCGATAGTGCGTGGTGAGTTAGGTGGCTCTAGAAGGTTCTCGGACCGAGAAATAGCCTCGTACATTTGCAATGATTTCAATTCATTTTGACCATTACGAAAATGGCGACATTTAGAAAAGTCTCAGAGACACAAGACTAGGTGCATTGGAACCGGCTCGGCCCATAGAGACGGACCCAACGTTTCGGTCCGATAGCTCATTCAAGGACCCCATAGCAAGGCATGGAAAAAGTGGATTTTCAGCACCAATTAGGGTTTTACTCGGGCACCGGGACCTATCGAGCGAAACTCGGGATTCGGGGTCGCCTCACATAGGCCTTCACATAATGTCTGACCTGGACCCGCAGCTAGAACGTAACTATGTGTTTTACGTTTTTATTATGTTTTAAACTAATGGCGCTGTGAATTATGGGCCTGCTCTGACATATGTGATAGTTGGCTTCTAAATGAGTTGGAAAAAGTGGGTTTGGTGTCAATTGGTATCAGTTTGGTGTCAGAATGACATCTAATTGACTGGTGGACACTGACTTGCTAGTTGACTTTTGTACATTAGCAATATGTTTAAACGGAGAGGGACCATCACCAAAATGGCATTCTGAAATCAACACAAAAAATGGCATCACCATAGTCTCCAGGCTGTGCAGAGTTCAACGAGACGCCCCGCTTGACCGTAGCTCGCTCTGAGTGCAGCGACCTTGAAAAAAAAAAGAAGGCGCAAAAAGGAAGCCTGGCCCTCAATGTCATTTGCTTTTGGGTGACAGTGAGAGAACCGTTAGGGTGAGAAGCACAATTCGACCTCAGGTACGTTCCTAAGGTCCTTCCGATCCGTGCAAGCCTAACCTTGACCGTGTGGCATTAACCCTTAATAGTTAAAAAGAAGGTGTTTACTTCAAAGAGTTTGCATTGACTTCTCTCCCCATAGGAATACATTGCCTGCACCCCTAAATTCAACCTGAAGCCTATGTGGGTTATGAATGACTTATGAACCTGTCTTCTATGACAGTCCATCAGACCACTATGAGGTCTACCTGTGCCAATTATAAGCTTCCTGAAGCAACCGGAAGTGGTTGAAATCACCTTATCAGTGTTGATCCATACACTGCATGCAGTTTGATAGACATAGTGCATTCAACCCTGTGTAGATCAGTCAATTCTTAACTTAAAGACTTAAAACTCAGGATTCTGTAAGTGGCTATGTCAATCAAGACATGTGTTTACTTATAGCTTCCTGTGCCAACCGGAAGTGCCTTTAATTGGGTCACACTGTCTGTTTTGAAGGGTTAGAAAAGTCACATCTCTCCAAAACTTCATATGTGTGACCAGGTAACCCTCCTAAACTGTAAATCAGTCATTTCTCCCAGCAGATGTCAAAGAAAAGCTCACACGCACACACAGCAAGGATGGAGTGAAAAAGTGTGGTTCTTAAAGACACAGAGAGCAGGCAATGGCATAAACATAATGTCTAGGCCGTGCCGAGGTTCAACGAGATATCCCGCTTGACCGTAGCTCGCTCGGCCTGAGCGCAGCGACCATTAGAAAAGTAGGCTAAAAATGAAGCCTGCCCCACAACGTCATTTGCTTTTGGGTGACAGTGAGAGAACCGTTAGGGTGAGAAGCACAATTCGACCTCAGGTACGTTCCTAAGGTCCTTCCGATCCCGTGCTTCAACCTTGACCGTGTGGCATTAACCCTTAATAGTTAAAAGAAGGTGTTTACTTCAAAGAGTTTGCATTGACTTCTCTCCCATAGGAATACATTGCCTTTACCCCTAAATTCAACCTGAAGTCTATATGGGTTATGAATGCCGTATGAACCTGTCTTTGGTAACAGTCCATCAGGCCAGTATGAGGTCTACCTGTGTTGATTCTAAGCTTCCTGGACCAACCGGAAGTGGTTAAAATCACCCTAAAAGTGTTTTCCATTACCTGCCTGCAGTTTGATAGACATAGTGCATTCAACCCTGTGTAAATCAGTCAATTCTTAACGTAAGGACTTAAAACTCAGGATTCTGTAAAAGCATAGCCCAGTGAGGATATATGTTGACTTATAGCTTCCTGTGACAACCGGAAGTGCCTTAATTGGTGTCTCAGGGGCTGTTTCGAGGGGTTAAAAAGTCAGATCTTTTCAAAACTTCATATGTGTGACTAGGTAACCCTCATGAACTGTAAATCAGTCATCTCTCCCAACAGATGTCAAAGAAAAGCTCTCACACGCACACACAGCAAGGATGGAGTGAAAAGTGTGGTTCTCAAAGACACAGAGAGCAGGCAATGGCATAAACATAATGTCTAGGCCGTGCTGAGTTCAACGAGATATCCCGCTTGACCGTAGCTCGCTCGGTCTGAGCGCAGCGACCATTAGAAAAGTAGGCCCAAAATGAAGCCTGCCCCACAACGTCATTTGCTTTTGGGTGACAGTGAGAGAACCGTTAGGGTGAGAAGCACATTCGACCTCAGGTACATTCCTAAGGTCCTTCCGATCCGTGCAAGCCTAACCTTGACCGTGTGGCATTAACCCTTAATAGTTAAAAGAAGGTGTTTACTTCAAATAGTTTGCATTGATTTCTCTCCCCATAGGAATACATTGCCTGCACCCCTAAATTCAACCTGAAGTCTATATGGGTTATGAATGCCGTATGAACCTGTCTTTGGTAACAGTCCATCAGGCCAGTATGAGGTCTACCTGTGTTGATTCTAGGCTTCCTGGACCAACGGAAGTGGTTAAAATCACCCTAAAAGTGTTTTTCCATTACCTGCCTGCAGTTTGATAGACATAGTGCATTCAACCCTGTGTAAATCAGTCAATTCTTAACGTAAGGACTTAAAACACAGGATTCTGTAAAAGCATAGCCCAGTGAGGATATGTGTTGACTTATAGCTTCCTGTGCCAACCGGAAGTGCCTTAATTGTGTCTCAGGGGCTGTTTCGAGGGGTTAAAAAAGTCAGATCTGTCCAAAACTTCATATGTGTGATTAGGCAACCCCCATGAACTGTAAATCAGTCATTTTCCCATAAAATTTCAAAGGAAAACTAAATCACACAGACACACAACTTGGAAGGAGGGACGTATTGGGGGTTGTAGAGACAGACAGTGCCTCCAATAGTTAGCTTTGTTCGAGCTAAAAGAACCGTCAGACCTAGAGTTCCGAAACTTTAGAAACCTGTTCTAGACCTCGGGTCGATAGTGCGTGGTGAGTTAGGTGGCTCTAGAAGGTTCTCGGACCGAGAAATAGCCTCGTACATTTGCAATGATTTCAATTCATTTTGACCATTACGAAAATGGCGACATTTAGAAAAGTCTCAGAGACACAAGACTAGGTGCATTGGAACCGGCTCGGCCCATAGAGACGGACCCCAACGTTTCGGTCCGATAGCTCATTCAAGGACCCCATAGCAAGGCATGGAAAAAAGTGGATTTTCAGCACCAATTAGGGTTTTACTCGGGCACCGAAGGACCTATCGAGCCGAAAACTCGGGATTCGGGGTCGCCTCACATAGGCCTTCACATAATGTCTGACCTGGACCCGCAGCTAGAACGTAACTATGTGTTTTACGTTTTTATTATGTTTTAAACTAAAGGCGCTGTGAATTATGGGCCTGCTCTGACATATATGATAGTTGGCTTCTAAATGAGTTGGAAAAAGTGGGTTTGGTGTCAATTGGTATCAGTTTGGTGTCAAAATGACATCTAATTGACTGATGGACACTGACTTGCTAGTTGACTTTGTACATTAGCAATATGTTTAAACGGAGAGGGACCATCACCAAAAGTGACATTCTGAAATCAACCCTAACGAGCCATGGAGATGAACCAGAATCACTGCCCAGCTATCCCGAGTTCATCGGGCCAGTCAATTTCACATTCCTGCAGGATTTTTATAGCATGACAAATTCGTGATGGTACCTGCCCATTGAACCATATTGCAAATGCACAGTGACTTTGCAAAAGTGAGAAAACATAAACAAATGGACATGATGAAATCAACACAACGAGTGATGGAAATGTACAACTATCACTGCTCAGCCATCCTGTGTTCATCAGACCAGTCAATTTTGCATTTTTGAGCATGTCAAATTTCATATGGTAAATGCACATTGAAACATATTGCAAAATGCGCGCGCACTCTGCAATATGATTCTATAGTGTAAAAACATCACCTAATGGACATGATGAAATCAACACAACGAGTGATGGAAATGTACAACTATCACTGCTCGGCCATCCTGTGTCCATCAGACCAGTCAATTTTGCATTTTTGAGCATGTCAAATTTCATATGGTAAATGCACATTGAAACATATTGCAAATGCGCGCACTTGCAATATGATTCTATAGTGTAAAAACATCACCTAATGGACATGATGAAATCAACACAACGAGTGATGGAAATGTACAACTATCACTGCCCGGCCATCCTGTGTTCCCATAGCGAGCATTAATATCAGAATGACCGGTAAATGCATTTACAACCATATTTTTATTTTTGGGTTACCAGTTGCACAACAATGCACGTGCATTTGCAATATGATTCTATAGTGAAAAAACATCACCTAATGGACATGATGAAATCAACACAACGAGTGATGGAAATGTACAACTATCACTGCTCGGCCATCCTGTGTCCATCATACCAGTCAATTTTGCATTTTTGAGCATGTCAAATTTCATATGGTAAATGCACATTGAAACATATTGCAAATGCGCGCGCACTTGCAATATGATTCTATAGTGTAAAAACATCACCTAATGGACATGATGAAATCAACACAACGAGTGATGGAAATGTACAACTATCACTGCCCGGCCATCCTGTGTTCCCATAGCGAGCATTAATATCAGAATGACCGGTAAATGCATTTACAACCATATTTTAATTTTTGGGTTACCAGTTGCACAACAATGCACGTGCATTTGCAATATGATTCTATAGTGAAAAAACATCACCTAATGGACATGATGAAATCAACACAACAAGTGATGGAAATGTACAACTATCACTGCTCGGCCATCCTGTGTTCATCAGACCAGTCAATTTCACATTCCTGCAGGATTTTATAGCATGACAAATTCGTGATGGTACCTGCCCATTGAACCATATTGCAAATGCACAGTGACTTTGCAAAAGTGAGAAAACATAAACAAATGGACATGATGAAATCAACACAACAGGTGATGGAAATGTACAACTATCACTGCTCAGCCATCCTGTGTTCATCAGACCAGTCAATTTTGCATTTTTGAGCATGTCAAATTTCATATGGTAAATGCACATTGAAACATATTGCAAATGCGCGCACTTGCAATATGATTCTATAGTGAAAAACATCACCTAATGGACATGATGAAATCAACACAACGAGTGATGGAAATGTACAACTATCACTGCTCGGCCATCCTGTGTCCATCAGACCAGTCAATTTTGCATTTTGAGCATGTCAAATTTCATATGGTAAATGCACATTGAAACATATTGCAAATGCGCGCGCACTTGCAATATGATTCTATAGTGTAAAAACATCACCTAATGGACATGATGAAATCAACACAACGAGTGATGGAAATGTACAACTATCACTGCCCGTGCCATCCTGTGTTCCCATAGCGAGCATTAATATCAGAATGACCGGTAAATGCATTTACAACCATATTTTTATTTTTGGGTTACCAGTTGCACAACAATGCACGTGCATTTGCAATATGATTCTATAGTGAAAAAACATCACCTAATGGACATGATGAAATCAACACAACGAGTGATGGAAATGTACAACTATCACTGCTCGGGCCATCCTGTGTCCATCAGACCAGTCAATTTTGCATTTTGAGCATTTCAAATTTCATATGGTAAATGCACATTGAAACATATTGCAAATGCGCGCGCACTTGCAATATGATTCTATAGTGAAAAACATCACCTAATGGACATGATGAAATCAACACAACAAGTGATGGAAATGTACAACTATCACTGCCTTTCGGCCATCCTGTGTTCATCAGACCAGTCAATTTCACATTCCTGCAGGATTTTTATAGCATGACAAATTCGTGATGGTACCTGCCCATTGAACCATATTGCAAATGCACAGTGACTTTGCAAAAGTGAAAAACATAAACAAATGGACATGATGAAATCAACACAACAGGTGATGGAAATGTACAACTATCACTGCTCAGCCATCCTGTGTCCATCAGACCAGTCAATTTTGCATTTTGAGCATGTCAAATTTCATATGGTAAATGCACATTGAAACATATTGCAAATGCGCGCACTTGCAATATGATTCTATAGTGTAAAAACATCACCTAATGGACATGATGAAATCAACACAACGAGTGATGGAAATGTACAACTATCACTGCCCGGCCATCCTGTGTTCCCATAGCGAGCATTAATATCAGAATGACCGGTAAATGCATTTACAACCATATTTTTATTTTTGGGTTACCAGTTGCACAACAATGCACGTGCATTTGCAATATGATTCTATAGTGTAAAACATCACCTAACGGAGATGATGAAATCAACACAACGAGTGATGGAAATGTACAACTATCACTGCTCGGCCATCCTGTGTCCATCAGACCAGTCAATTTTGCATTTTTGAGCATGTCAAATTTCATATGGTAAATGCACATTGAAACATATTGCAAATGCGCGCGCACTTGCAATATGATTCTATAGTGTAAAAAAACATCACCTAATGGACATGATGAAATCAACACAACGAGTGATGGAAATGTACAACTATCACTGCCCGGCCATCCTGTGTTCCCATAGCGAGCATTAATATCAGAATGACCGGTAAATGCATTTACAACCATATTTTTATTTTTGGGTTACCAGTTGCACAACAATGCACGTGCATTTGCAATATGATTCTATAGTGTAAAAACATCACCTAACGGAGATGATGAAATCAACACAACGAGTGATGGAAATGTACAACTATCACTGCTGGCCATCCTGTGTTCATCAGACCAGTCAATTTGCATTTTGAGGCAAGGTCAAATTTCATATGGTAAATGCACATTGAAACATATTGCAAATGCACGTGCACTTGCAATATGATTCTATAGTGTAAAAACATCACCTAATGGACATGATGAAATCAACACAACGAGTGATGGAAATGTACAACTATCACTGCCCGGCCATCCTGTGTTCCCATAGCGAGCATTAATATCAGAATGACCGTAAATGCATTTACAACCATATTTTTATTTTTGGGTTACCAGTTGCACAACAATGCACGGCATTTGCAATATGATTATATAGTGAAAAACATCACAAATGGACATGATGAAGTCAACACAACGAGTGATGGAAAGGAACAACTATCACTGCCCGGCCATCCCGAGTTCATCAGGCCAGTCAATTTTGCATTTCTGCAGGATTTTTGAGCATGTCAAATTTCTTACGTCATTTGGCCTATTAAAAAAATCCTTATGCACAATTTAAAAAAATATATAAAAAAATATGATAATAAAATTGGACAAAAGTATATTCATACAGTTCTTACACATGTGTAATTGACAAAAAATTGAAAGAATTTCAAAACGGTCCAGAAAGCACTTTTTAAGGGTGTGTGAAGTTTTTACAAAATTTTGACATTTTTGACTTTTTTGACTTTGACTTCCTATGAAATCATATTGGAATTGGACAAAACATATTCCTTATGCGCATGTAAAAAAAAAAAAATTATGATAATAAAATTGGACAAAAGTATATTCATACAGTTCTTACACATGTGTAATTGACAAAAATCGAAAGAATTTCGAAAAACGGTCCAGAAAGCACTTTTTTATGGGTGTGTGAAGTTTTTTACAAAATTTTGACATTTTTTGACTTTTGACTTTTGACTTCCTATGAAATCATATTGGAATTGGACAAAACATATTCCTTATGCGCATATAAAAAAATAAAAAAATTATGATAATAAAATTGGACAAAAAGTATATTCATACAGTTCTTACACATGTGTAATTGACAAAAATCAAAGAATTTCGAAAAACGGTCCAGAAAGCACTTTTTATGGGTGTGTGAAGTTTTTACAAAATTTTGACATTTTTGACTTTTGACTTTTGACTTCCTATGAAATCATATTGGAATTGGACAAAACATATTCCTTATGCGCATATAAAAAAAAAAAAAAAAAAATAATGATAATAAAATTGGACAAAAGTATATTCATACAGTTCTTACACATGTGTAATTGACAAAAATCGAAAGAATTTCGAAAAACGGTCCAGAAAGCACTTTTAAGGGGTGATAAGTTTTTGAAAAAAAAAGTTCATTTTTTCAAAATTTTACTTTTGGACATTAATTTGGGTTACATATCCAATATGAAAACCCCGGTGGAGCGCATTTGCCCCTGTTGAATTTTTTAAAGTGTTACAACTGGCAATACCATATGGCATTTGCAATACACTTTGGATGAATCAACGCCCCGAATTGGGTGGTATTGGCCAATGTGTATATGGTTTGTCCGATGCCAATGACATGCCATTCATTTTGTCCAATACAGGGGGTATTCCCTTACATAGTATAATAGAAACAGTAGATCTAGCTGGTCTGTCATAATACATTAGAGACAGTAGATCTAGCTGGTCTGTCAAAATATAATAGAGACAGTAGATCTACCTGGTCTGTCATAGTATAATAGAGACAGTAGATCTAGCTGGTCTGTCATAGTACAATAGAGACATAGAGACAGTAGATCTAGCTGGTCTGTCATAATATAATAGGGACAGTAGATCTAGCTGGTCTGTCATAATATAATAGAGACAGTAGATCTAGCTGGTCTGTCATAATATAACAGAGAAAGTATATCTACTTGGTCTGTCATAATATAATAGAGACAGTAGATCTAGCTGGTCTGTCATATTATAATAGAGACAGTAGATCTACCTGGTCTGTCATAGTATAATAGAGACAGTAGATCTAGCTGGTCTGTCATCAAATAATAGACACAGTAGATCTAGCTGGGCTGTCATATTATAATAGAGACAGTAGATCTACCTGGTCTGTCAAATTAGAATAGAGACAGTAGATCTAGCTGGTCTGTCATCAAATAATAGACACAGAAGATCTAGCTGGTCTTTCATAATATAATAGAGAAAGAATATCTACTTGGTCTGTCATAATATAATAGAGACAGTAGATCTAGCTGGTCTGTCATATTATAATAGAGACAGTAGATCTACCTGGTCTGTCATAGTATAATAGAAACTGTAGACCTAGCTGGTCTGTCATAATACAATAGAGACAGTAGATCTATCTGGTCTGTCATAATATAATAGAGACAGTAGATCTACCTGGTCTGTCATAGTATAATAGAGACAGTAGATCTAGCTGGTCTGTCATAGTACAATAGAGACATAGAGACAGTAGATCTAGCTGGTCTGTCATAGTACAATAGAGACATAGAGACAGTAGATCTAGCTGGTCTGTCATAATATAATAGGGACAGTAGATCTAGCTGGTCTGTCATAATATAATAGAGACAGTAGATCTAGCTGGTCTGTCATAATATAATAGAGATAGTAGATCTACCTGGTCTGTCAAATTAGAATAGAGACAGTAGATCTAGCTGGTCTGTAATCAAATAATAGACACAGTAGATCTAGCTGGTCTGTCATAATATAATAGAGAAAGTATATCTACTTGGTCTGTCATAATATAATAGAGACAGTAGATCTAGCTGGTCTGTCATATTATAATAGAGACAGTAGATCTACCTGGTCTGTCATAATATAATAGAGACAGTAGATCTAGCTGGTCTGTCATCAAATAATAGACACAGTAGATCTAGCTGGGCTGTCATATTATAATAGAGACAGTAGATCTACCTGGTCTGTCAAATTAGAATAGAGACAGTAGATCTAGCTGGTCTGTCATCAAATAATAGACACAGAAGATCTAGCTGGTCTTTCATAATATAATAGAGAAAGAATATCTACTTGGTCTGTCATAATATAATAGAGACAGTAGATCTAGCTGGTCTGTCATATTATAATAGAGACAGTAGATCTACCTGGTCTGTCATAGTATAATAGAAACTGTAGACCTAGCTGGTCTGTCATAATACAATAGAGACAGTAGATCTACCTGGTCTGTCATAATATAATAGAGACAGTAGATCTACCTGGTCTGTCATAGTATAGAGAATAGAGACAGTAGATCTAGCTGGTCTGTCATAGTACAATAGAGACATAGAGACAGTAGATCTAGCTGGTCTGTCATAATATAATAGGGACAGTAGATCTAGCTGGTCTGTCATAATATAATAGAGACAGTAGATCTACCTGGTCTGTCATAGTATAATAGAGACATAGAGACAGTAGATCTAGCTGGTCTGTCATAATATAATAGGGACAGTAGATCTAGCTGGTCTGTCATAATATAATAGAGACAGTGTATCTACCAGGTCTGTCATAATATAACAGAGACAGTAGATCTAGCTGGTCTGTCATAGTATAATAGAGACAGTAGATCTAGCTGGTCTGTCATAATATAATAGAGACAGTAGATCTACCTGGTCTGTCATAGTATAATAGAGACAGTAGATCTAGCTGGTCTGTCATAATATAATAGAGACAGTAGATCTACCTGGTCTGAGATAATAGAGACAGTAGATCTAGCTGGTCTGTCATAATATAATAGGGACAGTAGATCTAGCTGGTCTGTCATAATATAATAGAGAAAGTATATCTACTTGGTCTGTCATAATATAATAGAGACAGTAGATCTAGCTGGTCTGTCATATTATAATAGAGACAGTAGATCTAGCTGGTCTGTCATAGTATAATAGAAACAGTAGATCTAGCTGGTCTGTCATAATACATTAGAGACAGTAGATCTATCTGGTCTGTCATAATATAATAGAGACAGTAGATCTACCTGGTCTGTCATAGTATAATAGAGACAGTAGATCTAGCTGGTCTGTCATAGTACAATAGAGACATAGAGACAGTAGATCTAGCTGGTCTGTCTTAATATAATAGGGACAGTAGATCTAGCTGGTCTGTCATAATATAATAGAGACAGTAGATCTACCTGGTCTGTCATAATATAATAGAGACAGTAGATCTAGCTGGTCTGTCATAATATAATAGAGACAGTAGATCTACCTGGTCTGTCATAATATAATAGAGACAGTAGATCTAGCTGGTCTGTCATAGTACAATATATAATAGAGACAGTATATCTAGCTGGTCTGTCATAATATAATAGGGACAGTAGATCTAGCTGGTCTGTCATAATATAATAGAGACAGTGTATCTACCTGGTCTGTCATATATATAATAGAGACAGTAGATCTAGCTGGTCTGTCATAATATAATAGAGACAGTAGATCTACCTGGTCTGTCAAATATATAATAGAGACAGTAGATCTACCTGGTCTGTCATAGTATAATAGAGACAGTAGATCTAGCTGGTCTGTCATAATATAATAGAGACAGTAGATCTAGCTGGTCTTCATAATATAATAGAGATAGTAGATCTACCTGGTCTGTCATAATATAATAGAGACAGTAGATCTAGCTGGTCTGTCATAATATAATAGAGACAGTAGATCTACCTGGTCTGTCATAATATAATAGAGAAAGTGGATCTACATGGTCTGTCATAATATAATAGAGACAGTAGATCTAGCTGGTCTGTCATAATATAATAGAGACAGTAGATCTACCTGGTCTGTCATAGTATAATAGAGACAGTAGATCTAGCTGGTCTGTCATAATACAATAGAGACAGTAGATCTAGCTGGTCTGTCATAATATAATAGAGACAGTAGATCTAGCTGGTCTGTCATAATATAATAGAGACAGTAGATCTAGCTGGTCTGTCATAGTATAATAGAGACATAGAGACAGTAGATCTAGCTGGTCTGTCATAATATAATAGGGACAGTAGATCTAGCTGGTCTGTCATAATATAATAGAGACAGTGTATCTACCAGGTCTGTCATAATATAACAGAGACAGTAGATCTAGCTGGTCTGTCATAATATAATAGAGACAGTAGATCTACCTGGTCTGTCAAAATATAATAGAGACACTAGATCTAGCTGGTCTGTCATAATATAATAGAGACAGTAGATCTAGCTGGTCTGTCATAATATAATAGAGACAGTAGATCTACCTGGTCTGTCATATTATAATAGAGACAGTAGATCTACCTGGTCTGTCATAATATAATAGAGACAGTAGATCTAGCTGATCTGTCATCAAATAATAGACACAGTAGATCTAGCTGGTCTGTCATAATATAATAGAGAAAGTATATCTACTTGGTCTGTCATAATATAATAGAGACAGTAGATCTAGCTGGTCTGTCATATTATAATAGAGACAGTAGATCTACCTGGTCTGTCATAGTATAATAGAAACAGTAGATCTAGCTGGTCTGTCATAATACATTAGAGACAGTAGATCTATCTGGTCTGTCATAATATAATAGAGACAGTAGATCTACCTGGTCTGTCATAGTATAATAGAGACAGTAGATCTAGCTGGTCTGTCATAGTACAATAGAGACATAGAGACAGTAGATCTAGCTGGTCTGTCTTAACATAATAGGGACAGTAGATCTAGCTGGTCTGTCATAATATAATAGAGACAGTGTATCTACCAGGTCTGTCATAATATAACAGAGACAGTAGATCTAGCTGGTCTGTCATAATATAATAGAGACAGTAGATCTACCTGGTCTGTCATAGTATAATAGAGACAGTAGATCTAGCTGGTCTGTCATAGTACAATAGAGACATAGAGACAGTATATCTAGCTGGTCTGTCATAATATAATAGGGACAGTAGATCTAGCTGGTCTGTCATAATATAATAGAGACAGTGTATCTACCAGGTCTGTCAAAATATAACAGAGACAGTAGATCTAGCTGGTCTGTCATAATATAACAGAGACAGTAGATCTACCTGGTATGTCAAATATAATAGAGACAGTAGATCAATAGATCTAGCTGGTCTGTCATAATATAATAGAGACAGTAGATCTAGCTGGTCTGTCATAATATAATAGAGATAGTAGATCTACCTGGTCTGTCAAATTAGAATAGAGACAGTAGATCTAGCTGGTCTGTCATAATATAATAGAGATAGTAGATCTAGCTGGTCTGTCATAATATAATAGAGAAGTATATCTAGCTTGGTCTGTCATAATATAATAGAGACAGTAGATCTAGCTGGTCTGTCATATTATAATAGAGACAGTAGATCTACCTGGTCTGTCACAATAGAGACATAGAGACAGTAGATCTAGCTGGTCTGTCATAATATAATAGGGACAGTAGATCTAGCTGGTCTGTCATAATATAATAGAGACAGTAGATCTAGCTGGTCTGTCAAAATATAATAGAGACAGTAGATCTAGCTGGTCTGTCATAATATAATAGAGACAGTAGATCTACCTGGTCTGTCATAATATAATAGAGACAGTAGATCTAGCTGGTCTGTCATAATATAATAGAGACAGTAGATCTAGCTGGTCTGTCATAATATAAAAGAGACAGTAGATCTACCTGGCATGTCAAAATATAATAGAGACAGTAGATCTATCTGGTCTGTCATAATATAATAGAGACAGTGTATCTACCAGGTCTGTCATAATATAACAGAGACAGTAGATCTACCTGGCATGTCAAAATATAATAGAGACAGTAGATCTACCTGGTCTGTCATAATATATTAGAGACAGTAGATCTAGCTGGTCTGTCATCAAATAATAGACACAGTAGATCTAGCTGGGCTGTCACATTATAATAGAGACAGTAGATCTACCTGGTCTGTCAAATTAGAATAGAGACAGTAGATCTAGCTGGTCTGTCATCAAATAATAGACACAGTAGATCTAGCTGGTCTGTCATAATATAATAGAGACAGTATATCTAGCTGGTCTGTCATATTATAATAGAGACAGCAGATCTAGCTAGTCTGTCATAATACAATAGAGACAGTAGATCTACCTGGTCTGTCATAGTATAATAGAGACAGTAGATCTAGCTGGTCTGTCATAGTACAATATAGAAAGTAGATCTAGTTGCTCTGTCATAATATGAGACAGTATATCTTGCTGGTCTGTCATAATATAATAGAGTAAGTTGATCTAGCTGGTCTGTCATGATATAATAGAGATAGTAGATCTAGCTGGTCTGTCATAATACAATAGAGACAGTAGATCTAGCTGGTCTGTCATAATACAATAGAGACAGTAGATCTAGCTGGTCTGTCATAATAGAATAGAGACAGTAGATCTAGCTGGTCTGTCATATTATAATAGAGACAGCAGATCTAGCTAGTCTGTCATAATACAATAGAGACAGTAGATCTACCTGGTCTGTCATAGTATAATAGAGACAGTAGATCTAGCTGGTCTGTCATAGTACAATATAGAAAGTAGATCTAGTTGCTCTGTCATAATATGAGACAATATATCTTGCTGGTCTGTCATAATATAATAGAGTAAGTTGATCTAGCTGGTCTGTCATGATATAATAGAGATAGTATATCTAGCTGGTCTGTCATAATATAATAGAGACAGTAGATCTAGCTGGTCTGTCATAATATAATAGAGACAGTAGATCTCACCTGTTCTGTCATAGTATAATGGAGACAGTAGATCTAGCTGGTCTGTCATAACATAATAGAGACAGTAAATCAAGCTGGTCTGTCATAATATAATAGAGACAGTAGATCTAGCTGGTCTGTCATAGTATAATAGAAACAGTAGATCTAGCTGGTCTGTCATAACATAATAGAGACAGTAGATCAAGCTGGTCTGTCATAATATAATAGAGACAGTAGATCTAGCTGGTCTGTCATCAAATAATAGACACAGTAGATCTAGCTGGGCTGTCATATTATAATAGAGACAGTAGATCTACCTGGTCTGTCAAATTAGAATAGAGACAGTAGATCTAGCTGGTCTGTCATATTATAATAGAGACAGCAGATCTAGCTAGTCTGTCATAATATAATAGAGACAGTAGATCTAGCTGGTCTGTCATATTATAGTAGAGACAGTAGATCTAGCTGTTCTGTCATAATATAATGGAGATAGTAGATCTAGCTCGTCTGTCATAATACAATAGAGACAGTAGATCTAGCTGGTCTGTCATCATATAATAGAGACAGTGTATCTACCAGGTCTGTCATAATTTAACAGATACCTTAGATCTAGCTTGTCTGTCATAATATAATAGAGACAGTAGATCTAGCTGGTCTGTCATATTATAATAGAGACAGTAGATCTAGCTGGTATGTCATAATATAATAGAGATAGTAGATCTAGCTGGTCTGTCATAATACAATAGAGACAGCATATCTAGCTGGTCTGTCATAATAGAATAGAGACAGTAGATCTAGCTGGTCTGTCATAAGATAATAGAGATTGTAGTTTAACCTGGTCTGTCATAATAGAATAGAGACAGTAGATCTAGCTGGTCTGTCATAATATAATAGAGACAGTAGATCTACCTGGTCTGTCATAGATTAATAGAGACGCTAGATCGAGCTGGTCTGTCATAGTACAATAGAGACATAGAAACAGTAGATCTCGCTGGTCTGTCATAACATAATAGAGACAGTAGATCAAGCTGGTATGTCATAATATAATAGAGACAGTAGATCTAGCTGGTCTGTCATAACATAATAGAGACAGTAGATCAAGCTGGTCTGTCATAATATAATAGAGACAGTAGATCTAGCTGGTCTGTCAAAATATAATAGAGACATTAGATCTAGCTTGTCTGTCATAATATAATAGAGACAGTAGATCTAGCTGGTCTGTCATATTATAATAGAGACAGTAGATCTAGCTGGTATGTCATAATATAATAGAGATAGTAGATCTACCTGGTCTGTCATAGTACAATATAGACAGTAGATCTAGTTGCTCTGTCATAATATGAGACAGTAGATCTAGCTGGTCTGTCATAATATAATAGAGACAGTAGATCTAGCTGATCTGTCATATTATAATATCAAATCAAATCAAATCAAATTTATTTATATAGCCCTTCGTACATCAGCTGATATCTCAAAGTGCTGTACAGAAACCCAGCCTAAAACCCCAAACAGCAAACAATGCAGGTGTAAAAGCACGGTGGCTAGGAAAAACTCCCTAGAAAGGCCAAAACCTAGGAAGAAACCTAGAGAGGAACCGGGCTATGTGGGGTGGCCAGTCCTCTTCTGGCTGTGCCGGGTAGAGATTATAACAGAACATGACCAAGATGTTCAAATGTTCATAAATGACCAGCATGGTCGAATAATAATAAGGCAGAACAGTTGAAACTGGAGCAGCAGCACAGTCAGGTGGACTGGGGCATTGTGTCAGGTAGTCCTGGGGCACGGTCCTAGGGCTCAGGTCCTCCGAGAGAGAGAAAGAAAGAGAGAATTAGAGAGAGCATATGTGGGGTGGCCAGTCCTCTTCTGGCTGTGCCGGGTGGAGATTATAACAGAACGTGGCCAAGATGTTCAAATGTTCATAAATGACCAGCATGGTTGAATAATAGTAAGGCAGAACAGTTGAAACTGGAGCAGGAGCATGGCCAGGTGGACTGGGGACAGCAAGGAGTCCTCATGTCAGGTAGTCCTGGGACATGGTCCTAGTGTCATGTTTTGTCTTCTTTCGTTTCCCCTGCTGGTCTTATTAGGTTCGTTCCCTTTTTTCTCTCTCCTTCCCTCTCTCTCCTCTCTCTATCATTCCGTTCCTGCTCCCAGCTGTTCCCCATTCTCCTACTCACTCATTTAGTCTTTGCACACCTGTTCCCTATCTTGTCCTCTGATTAGAGTCCCTATTTCTCCCCTTGTTTTCCGTTTCTGTCCTGTCGGATCCTTGTATGATGTTCGCTGTGCTGTGTCTTTGTCTCGCCCTGTCGTGTCTTGTCTCCTTCAGATGCTGCGTGTGAGCAGGTGTCTGAGTCCGCTACGGTCGGTGCCTTCCCGAGGCAACCTACAGTTAATGGTCGAGTCTCCAGTCTGTCCTCGTCACTACGAGTGGATTTAAGTTTTTTATGTTTTGTTTTCTGCTCTGATTGTCCAGGAGTATTGCTTATATCCTTTACTGGAATAAAGACTCTGTTTTCGCCAAGTCGCTTTTGGGTCCTCATTCATCTGCATAACAGAAGGATCCGACCAAGAATGGACCCAGCGACTACGGATTCTCGTAACACTGCCGTCGAGATCCAGGGAGCCATGCTCGGCAGACACGAGCAGGAATTGTCTGCTGCTCGTCATGCCGTTGAGACCCTGGCCGCTCAGGTTTCCGACCTCTCTGGACAGTTCCAGAGTCTTCGTCTCGTGCCACCTGCTACTTCCTGGTCTGCCGAGTCTCCGGAACCTAGGGTTAATAACCCACCTTGTTACTCCGGGCAGCCCACTGAGTGCCGCTCTTTTCTCACCCAGTGTGATATTGTGTTCTCTCTCCAACCCAACACATACTCAAGAGAGAGAGCTCGGGTTGCTTACGTCATATCACTCCTTACTGGCCGGGCTCGAGAGTGGGGCACAGCTATCTGGGAGGCAAGGGCTGATTGTTCTAACAATTACCTGAGCTTTAAAGAGGAGATGATACGGGTTTTTGATCGTTCAGTTTTTGGTAGGGAGGCTTCTAGGGCCCTGGCTTCCCTATGTCAAGGTGATCGATCCATAACGGATTACTCTATAGAGTTTCGCACTCTTGCTGCCTCAAGTGACTGGAACGAGCCGGCGCTGCTCGCTCGTTTTCTGGAGGGACTCCACGCAGAGGTTAAGGATGAGATTCTCTCCCGGGAGGTTCCTTCCAGTGTGGACTCTTTGATTGCACTCGCCATCCGCATAGAACGACGGGTAGATCTTCGTCACCGAGCTCGTGGAAGAGAGCTCGCGTTAACGGTGTTTCCCCTCTCCGCATCGCAACCATCTCCTTCCTCCGGCTCAGAGACTGAGCCCATGCAGCTGGGAGGTATTCGCATCTCGACTAAGGAGAGGGAACGGAGGATCACCAACCGCCTGTGCCTCTATTGCGGTATTGCTGGACATTTTGTCAATTCATGTCCAGTAAAAGAGAGCTCATCAGTAAGCGGAGGGCTACTGGTGAGCGCTACTACTCAGGTCTCTCCATCAAGATCCTGTACTACTATGTCGGTCCATCTACGCTGGACCGGTTCGGCTGCTTCATGCAGTGCCTTGATAGACTCTGGGGCTGAGGGTTGTTTTATGGACGAAGCATGGGCTCGGAAACATGACATTCCTCTCAGACAGTTAGGGAAGCCCACGCCTATGTTCGCCTTAGATGGTAGTCATCTCCCCAGTATCAGATATGAGACACTACCTTTAACCCTCACAGTATCTGGTAACCACAGTGAGACTATTTCCTTTTTGATTTTTCGTTCACCTTTTACACCTGTTGTTTTGGGTCATCCCTGGCTAGTATGTCATAATCCTTCTATTAATTGGTCTAGTAATTCTATCCTATCCTGGAACGTTTCTTGTCATGTGAAGTGTTTAATGTCTGCTATCCCTCCTGTTTCTTCTGTCCCCTCTTCTCAGGAGGAACCTGGTGATTTGACAGGAGTGCCGGAGGAATATCATGATCTGCGCACGGTCTTCAGTCGGTCCAGAGCCAACTCCCTTCCTCCTCACCGGTCGTATGATTGTAGTATTGATCTCCTTCCGGGGACCACTCCCCCTCGGGGTAGACTATACTCTCTGTCGGCTCCCGAACGTAAGGCTCTCGAGGATTATTTGTCTGTTTCTCTTGACGCCGGTACCGTAGTGCCTTCTTCCTCTCCTGCCGGGGCGGGGTTTTTTTTTGTTAAGAAGAAGGACGGTACTCTGCGCCCCTGCGTGGATTATCGAGGGCTGAATGACATAACGGTTAAGAATCGTTATCCGCTTCCCCCTTATGTCATCAGCCTTCGAGATTCTGCAGGGAGCCAGGTTCTTTACTAAGTTGGACCTTCGTAATGCTTACCATCTCGTGCGCATCAGAGAGGGAGACGAGTGGAAAACGGCGTTTAACACTCCGTTAGGGCATTTTGAGTACCGGGTTCTGCCGTTTGGTCTCGCTAATGCTCCAGCTGTTTTTCAGGCATTAGTTAATGATGTACTGAGAGACATGCTGAACATCTTTGTTTTTGTCTACCTTGACGACATCCTGATTTTTTCACCGTCACTCGAGATTCATGTTCAGCACGTTCGACGTGTACTCCAGCGCCTTTTAGAGAATTGTCTCTACGTGAAGGCTGAGAAGTGCGCCTTTCATGTCTCCTCCGTCACTTTTCTCGGTTCTGTTATTTTTCACTGAAGGCATTCAGATGGATCCCGCTAAGGTCCAGGCTGTCAGTGATTGGCCCGTTCCAAGGTCACGTGTCGAGTTGCAGCGCTTTCTAGGTTTCGCTAATTTCTATCGGCGTTTCATTCGTAATTTCGGTCAAGTTGCTGCCCCTCTCACAGCTCTTACTTCTGTCAAGACGTGCTTTAAGTGGTCCGGTTCCGCCCAGGGAGCTTTTGATCTCCTCAAGAAGCGTTTTACGTCCGCTCCTATCCTCGTTACTCCTGACGTCACTAAACAATTCATTGTCGAGGTTGACGCTTCAGAGGTGGGCGTGGGAGCCATTCTATCCCAGCGCTTCCAGTCTGACGATAAGGTTCATCCTTGCGCTTATTTTTCTCATCGCCTGTCGCCATCGGAACGCAACTATGATGTGGGTAACCGCGAACTGCTCGCCATCCGCTTAGCCCTAGGCGAATGGCGACAGTGGTTGGAGGGGGCGACCGTTCCTTTTGTCGTTTGGACTGACCATAAGAACCTTGAGTACATCCGTTCTGCCAAACGACTTAATGCACGTCAAGCTCGTTGGGCGTTGTTTTTCGCTCGTTTCGAGTTTGTGATTTCTTATCGCCCGGGTAATAAGAACACCAAGCCTGATGCCTTATCCCGTCTCTTTAGTTCTTCTGTGGCTTCTACTGATCCCGAGGGGATTCTTCCTTATGGGCGTGTTGTCGGGTTGACAGTCTGGGGAATTGAGAGAGGTTAAGCAAGCACTCACTCACACTGCGTCGCCGCGCGCTTGTCCTAGTAACCTTCTTTTCGTTCCTGTTTCTACTCGTCTGGCTGTTCTTCAGTGGGCTCACTCTGCCAGGTTAGCTGGCCATCCCGGCGTTCGAGGTACTCTTGCTTCTATTCGCCAGCGCTTTTGGTGGCCTACTCAGGAGCGTGACACGCGCCGTTTCGTGGCTGCTTGTTCGGACTGCGCGCAGACTAAGTCAGGTAACTCTCCTCCTGCCGGTCGTCTCAGACCGCTTCCCATTCCTTCTCGACCATGGTCTCACATCGCCTTAGACTTCATTACCGGTCTGCCTTCGTCTGCGGGGAAGACTGTGATTCTTACGGTTGTCGATAGGTTCTCTAAGGCGGCACATTTCATTCCCCTCGCTAAGCTTCCTTCCGCTAAGGAGACGGCACAAATCATCATCGAGAATGTGTTCAGAATTCATGGCCTCCCGTTAGACGCCGTTTCAGACAGAGGTCTGCAATTCACGTCACAGTTTTGGAGGGAGTTCTGTCGTTTGATTGGTGCTTCCGTCAGTCTCTCTTCCGGTTTTCATCCCCAGTCTAACGGTCAAGCAGAAAGGGCCAATCAGACGATTGGTCGCATACTACGCAGCCTTTCTTTTAGAAACCCTGCGTCTTGGGCAGAACAGCTCCCTGGGCAGAATACGCTCACAACTCGCTTCCTTCGTCTGCTACCGGGCTATCTCCGTTTCAGAGTAGTCTGGGTTACCAGCCTCCTCTGTTCTCGTCCCAGCTCGCCGAGTCCAGCGTTCCCTCCGCTCAGGCGTTTGTCCAACGTTGTGAGCGCACCTGGAGGAGGGTGAGGTCTGCACTTTGCCGTTACAGGGCGCAGACTGTGAGAGCCGCCAATAAACGTAGGATTAAGAGTCCTAGGTATTGTCGCGGCCAGAGAGTGTGGCTTTCCACTCGTAACCTTCCCCTTACGACAGCTTCTCGTAAGTTGACTCCGCGGTTCATTGGTCCGTTCCGTGTCTCCCAGGTCGTCAATCCTGTCGCTGTGCGACTGCTTCTTCCGCGACATCTTCGTCGCGTCCATCCTGTCTTCCATGTCTCCTGTGTCAAGCCCTTTCTTCGCACCCCCGTTCGTCTTCCCTCCCCCCGTCCTTGTCGAGGGCGCACCTATTTACAAGGTACGTAGGATCATGGACATGCGTTCTCGGGGACGGGGTCACCAATACTTAGTGGATTGGGAGGGTTACGGTCCTGAGGAGAGGAGTTGGGTTCCATCTCGGGACGTGCTGGACCGTTCGCTGATTGATGATTTCCTCCGTTGCCGCCAGGATTCCTCCTCGAGTGCGCCAGGAGGCGCTCGGTGAGTGGGGGGGTACTGTCATGTCTTATATTGTCTTGTCATTATGCTTTCCCTTCTGTTCGTTTCCCCCTGCTGGTCTTATTAGGTTCGTTCCCTTTTTTCTCTCTCCTTCCCTCTCTCTCCTCTCTCTATCATTCCGTTCCTGCTCCCAGCTGTTCCCCATTCTCCTACTCACTCATTTAGTCTTTGCACACCTGTTCCCTATCTTGTCCTCTGATTAGAGTCCCTATTTCTCCCCTTGTTTTCCGTTTCTGTCCTGTCGGATCCTTGTATGATGTTCGCTGTGCTGTGTCTTTGTCTCGCCCTGTCGTGTCTTGTCTCCTTCAGATGCTGCGTGTGAGCAGGTGTCTGAGTCCGCTACGGTCGGTGCCTTCCCGAGGCAACCTACAGTTAATGGTCGAGTCTCCAGTCTGTCCTCGTCACTACGAGTGGATTTAAGTTTTTTATGTTTTGTTTTCTGCTCTGATTGTCCAGGAGTATTGCTTATATCCTTTACTGGAATAAAGACTCTGTTTTCGCCAAGTCGCTTTTGGGTCCTCATTCATCTGCATAACACCTAGGGCCCAGGCCAGTTGAAACTGGAGCAGCAGCATGGCCAGGTGGACTGGGGACAGCAAGGAGTCATCATGTCAGGTAGTCCTGGGGCATGGTCCTAGGGCTCAGGTCCTCCGAGAGAGAGAAAGAAAGAGAGAAGGAGAGAATTAGAGAACGCACACTTAGATTCACACAGGACACCGAATAGGACAGGAGAAGTACTCCAGATATAACAAACTGACCCTAGCCCCCCGACACATAAACTACTGCAGCATAAATACTGGAGGCTGAGACAGGAGGGGTCAGGAGACACTGTGGCCCCATCCGAGGACACCCCGGACAGGGCCAAACAGGAAGGATATAACCCCACCCACTTTGCCAAAGCACAGCCCCCACACCACTAGAGGATATCTTCAACCACCAACTTACCATCCTGAGACAAGGCCGAGTATAGCCCACAAAGATCTCCGCCACGGTACAACCCAAGGGGGGACCCAGACAGGCCGACCACAACAGTGAATCAACCCACCCAGGTGACGCACCCCCAGAGACAGTAGATCTAGCTGGTCTGTCATAATATAATAGAGACAGTGTATCTACCAGGTCTGTCATAATATAACAGAGACAGTAGATCTAGCTGGTCTGTCATAATATAACAGAGACAGTAGATCTACCTGGTATGTCAAAATATAACAGAGACAGTAGATCTAGCTGGTCTGTCATAATATAATAGAGACAGTAGATCTAGCTGGTCTGTCATATTATAATAGAGACAGTAGATCTAGCTGGTATATCATAATATAATAGAGATAGTAGATCTACCTGGTCTGTCAAATTAGAATAGAGACAGTAGATCTAGCTGGTCTGTCATAATATAATAGTGACAGTGTATCTACCAGGTCTGTCATAATATAACAGAGACAGTAGATCTAGCTGGTCTGTCATAATATAACAGAGACAGTAGATCTACCTGGTATGTCAAAATATAATAGAGACAGTAGATCAAGCTGGTCTGTCATAATATAATAGAGACAGTAGATCTAGCTGGTCTGTCATCAAATAATAAACACAGTAGAGCTAGCTGGTCTGTCATAATATAATAGAGACAGTAGATCTAGCTGGTCTGTCATCAAATAATAGACACAGTAGATCTAGCTGGTCTGTCATAATATAATAGAGAAAGTATATCTACTTGGTCTGTCATAATATAATAGAGACAGTAGATCTAGCTGGTCTGTCATATTATAATAGAGACAGTAGATCTACCTGGTCTGTCATAGTATAATAGAAACAGTAGATCTAGCTGGTCTGTCATAATACAATAGAGACAGTAGATCTAGCTGGTCTGTCGTAATATAATAGAGACAGTAGATCTAGCTGGTCTGTCATAGTATAATAGAGACAGTAGATCTAGCTGGTCTGTCATAGTACAGTAGAGGCATAGAGACAGTAGATCTAGCTGGTCTGTCATAATATAATAGGGACAGTAGATCTAGCTGGTCTGTCATAATATAATAGAGACAGTGTATCTACCAGGTCTGTCATAATATAACAGAGACAGTAGATCTAGCTGGTCTGTCATAATATAACAGAGACAGTAGATCTACCTGGTATGTCAAAATATAATAGAGACAGTAGATCTAGCTGGTCTGTCATAATATAATAGAGACAGTAGATCTAGCTGGTCTGTCATATTATAATAGAGACAGTAGATCTAGCTGGTATGTCATAATATAATAGAGATAGTAGATCTACCTGGTCTGTCAAATTAGAAAAGAGACAGTAGATCTAGCTGGTCTGTCATAATATAATAGAGACAGTAGATCTAGCTGGTCTGTCATAATATAATAGAGACAGTAGATCTAGCTGGTCTGGCATAGTACAATAGAGACATAGAGACAGTAGATCTAGCTGGTCTGTCATAATATAATAGGGACAGTAGATCTAGCTGGTCTGTCATAATATAATAGAGACAGTGTATCTACCAGGTCTGTCATAATATAACAGAGACAGTAGATCTAGCTGGTCTGTCATAATATAACAGAGACAGTAGATCTACCTGGTATGTCAAAATATAATACAGACAGTAGATCTAGCTGGTCTGTCATATTATAATAGAGACAGTAGATCTAGCTGGTATGTCATAATATAATAGAGATAGTAGATCTACCTGGTCTGTCAAATTAGAAAAGAGACAGATCTAGCTGGTCTGTCATCAAATAATAGACACAGTAGATCTAGCTGGTCTGTCATAATATAATAGAGACAGTATATCTACCTGGTCTGTCATAATATAATAGAGACAGCAGATCTAGCTAGTCTGTCATAATACAATAGAGACAGTAGATCTACCTGGTCTGTCATAGTATAATAGAGACAGTCGATCTAGCTGGTCTGTCATAGTACAATATAGAAAGTAGATCTAGTTGCTCTGTCATAATATGAGACAGTATATCTAGCTGGTCTGTCATAATATAATATAGTAAGTTGATCTAGCTGGTCTGTCATGATACAATAGAGACAGTAGATCTAGCTGGTCTGTCATAATACAATAGAGACAGTAGATCTAGCTGGTCTGTCATAATAGAATAGAGACAGTAGATCTAGCTGGTCTGTCATAAGATAATAGAGATTGTAGTTTAACCTGGTCTGTCATAATAGAATAGAGACAGTAGATCTAGCTGGTCTGTCATCATATAATAGAGACAGTGTATCTACCAGGTCTGTCATAATTTAACAGATACCGTAAATCTAGCTGGTATGTCATAATATAATAGAGATAGTAGATCTACCTGGTCTGTCAAATTAGAAAAGAGACAGTAGATCTAGCTGGTCTGTCATAACATAATAGAGACAGTAGATCTAGCTGGTCTGTCATAAGATAATAGAGATTGTAGTTTAACCTGGTCTGTCATAATAGAATAGAGACAGTAGATCTAGCTGGTCTGTCATAATATAATAGAGACAGTAGATCTACCTGGTCTGTCATAGATTAATAGAGACAGTAGATCTACCTGGTCTGTCAAATTAGAATAGAGACAGTAGATCTAGCTGGTCTGTCATCAAATAATAGACACAGTAGATCTAGCTGGTCTGTCATAATATAATAGAGACAGTAGATCTACCTGGTCTGTCATAGTATAATAGAGACAGTAGATCTAGCTGGTCTGTCATAATATAATAGAGACAGTGTATCTACCAGGTCTGTCATAATATAACAGAGACAGTAGATCTAGCTGGTCTGTCATAATATAACAGAGACAGTAGATCTACCTGGTATGTCAAAATATAACAGAGACAGTAGATCTAGCTGGTCTGTCATAATATAATAGAGACAGTAGATCTAGCTGGTCTGTCATATTATAATAGAGACAGTAGATCTAGCTGGTATATCATAATATAATAGAGATAGTAGATCTACCTGGTCTGTCAAATTAGAATAGAGACAGTAGATCTAGCTGGTCTGTCATAATATAATAGTGACAGTGTATCTACCAGGTCTGTCATAATATAACAGAGACAGTAGATCTAGCTGGTCTGTCATAATATAACAGAGACAGTAGATCTACCTGGTATGTCAAAATATAATAGAGACAGTAGATCAAGCTGGTCTGTCATAATATAATAGAGACAGTAGATCTAGCTGGTCTGTCATCAAATAATAAACACAGTAGAGCTAGCTGGTCTGTCATAATATAATAGAGACAGTAGATCTAGCTGGTCTGTCATCAAATAATAGACACAGTAGATCTAGCTGGTCTGTCATAATATAATAGAGAAAGTATATCTACTTGGTCTGTCATAATATAATAGAGACAGTAGATCTAGCTGGTCTGTCATATTATAATAGAGACAGTAGATCTACCTGGTCTGTCATAGTATAATAGAAACAGTAGATCTAGCTGGTCTGTCATAATACAATAGAGACAGTAGATCTAGCTGGTCTGTCGTAATATAATAGAGACAGTAGATCTAGCTGGTCTGTCATAGTATAATAGAGACAGTAGATCTAGCTGGTCTGTCATAGTACAATAGAGGCATAGAGACAGTAGATCTAGCTGGTCTGTCATAATATAATAGGGACAGTAGATCTAGCTGGTCTGTCATAATATAATAGAGACAGTGTATCTACCAGGTCTGTCATAATATAACAGAGACAGTAGATCTAGCTGGTCTGTCATAATATAACAGAGACAGTAGATCTACCTGGTATGTCAAAATATAATAGAGACAGTAGATCTAGCTGGTCTGTCATAATATAATAGAGACAGTAGATCTAGCTGGTCTGTCATATTATAATAGAGACAGTAGATCTAGCTGGTATGTCATAATATAATAGAGATAGTAGATCTACCTGGTCTGTCAAATTAGAAAAGAGACAGTAGATCTAGCTGGTCTGTCATAATATAATAGAGACAGTAGATCTAGCTGGTCTGTCATAATATAATAGAGACAGTAGATCTAGCTGGTCTGGCATAGTACAATAGAGACATAGAGACAGTAGATCTAGCTGGTCTGTCATAATATAATAGGGACAGTAGATCTAGCTGGTCTGTCATAATATAATAGAGACAGTGTATCTACCAGGTCTGTCATAATATAACAGAGACAGTAGATCTAGCTGGTCTGTCATAATATAACAGAGACAGTAGATCTACCTGGTATGTCAAAATATAATACAGACAGTAGATCTAGCTGGTCTGTCATATTATAATAGAGACAGTAGATCTAGCTGGTATGTCATAATATAATAGAGATAGTAGATCTACCTGGTCTGTCAAATTAGAAAAGAGACAGATCTAGCTGGTCTGTCATCAAATAATAGACACAGTAGATCTAGCTGGTCTGTCATAATATAATAGAGACAGTATATCTACCTGGTCTGTCATAATATAATAGAGACAGCAGATCTAGCTAGTCTGTCATAATACAATAGAGACAGTAGATCTACCTGGTCTGTCATAGTATAATAGAGACAGTAGATCTAGCTGGTCTGTCATAGTACAATATAGAAAGTAGATCTAGTTGCTCTGTCATAATATGAGACAGTATATCTAGCTGGTCTGTCATAATATAATATAGTAAGTTGATCTAGCTGGTCTGTCATGATACAATAGAGACAGTAGATCTAGCTGGTCTGTCATAATACAATAGAGACAGTAGATCTAGCTGGTCTGTCATAATAGAATAGAGACAGTAGATCTAGCTGGTCTGTCATAAGATAATAGAGATTGTAGTTTAGCCTGGTCTGTCATAATAGAATAGAGACAGTAGATCTAGCTGGTCTGTCATAATATAATAGAGACAGTAGATCTCACCTGTTCTGTCATAGTATAATAGAGACAGTAGATCTAGCTGTTCTGTCATAATATAATGGAGATAGTAGATCTAGCTCGTCTGTCATAATACAATAGAGACAGTAGATCTAGCTGGTCTGTCATCATATAATAGAGACAGTGTATCTACCAGGTCTGTCATAATTTAACAGATACCGTAAATCTAGCTGGTATGTCATAATATAATAGAGATAGTAGATCTACCTGGTCTGTCAAATTAGAAAAGAGACAGTAGATCTAGCTGGTCTGTCATAACATAATAGAGACAGTAGATCTAGCTGGTCTGTCATAAGATAATAGAGATTGTAGTTTAACCTGGTCTGTCATAATAGAATAGAGACAGTAGATCTAGCTGGTCTGTCATAATATAATAGAGACAGTAGATCTACCTGGTCTGTCATAGATTAATAGAGACAGTAGATCTACCTGGTCTGTCAAATTAGAATAGAGACAGTAGATCTAGCTGGTCTGTCATCAAATAATAGAGACAGTAGATCTAGCTGGGCTGTCATATTATAATAGAGACAGTAGATCTACCTGGTCTGTCATAGTATAATAGAGACAGTAGATCTAGCTGGTCTGTCATAGTACAATAGAGACATAGAGACAGTAGATCTAGCTGGTCTGTCATAATATAATAGGGACAGTAGATCTAGCTGGTCTGTCATAATATAATAGAGACAGTGTATCTACCAGGTCTGTCAAAATATAACAGAGACAGTAGATCTAGCTGGTCTGTCATAATATAACAGAGACAGTAGATCTACCTGGTATGTCAAAATATTATAGAGACAGTAGATCGAGCTGGTCTGTCATAATATAATAGAGACAGTAGATCTAGCTGGGCTGTCATATTATAATAGAGACAGTAGATCTACCTGGCCTGTCAAATTAGAATAGAGACAGTAGATCTAGCTGGTCTGTCATAATATAATAGAGACAGTAGATCTAGCTGGTCTGTCATAATATAATAGAGACAGTATATCTACTTGGTCTGTCTTAATATAATAGAGACAGTAGATCTAGCTGGTCTGTCATAATACAATAGAGACAGTAGATCTAGCTGGTCTGTCATAGTATAATAGAGACAGTAGATCTAGCTGGTCTGTCATAGTACAGTAGAGACATAGAGACAGTATATCTAGCTGGTCTGTCATAATATAATAGGGACAGTAGATCTAGCTGGTCTGTCATAATATAATAGAGACAGTGTATCGACCAGGTCTGTCATAATACAATAGAGACAGTAGATCTAGCTGGTCTGTCATAATATAATAGAGACAGTAGATCTACCTGGTCTGTCATAGTATAATAGAGACAGTAGATCTAGCTGGTCTGTCATAGTACAATAGAGACATAGAGACAGTAGATCTAGCTGGTCTGTCATAATATAATAGGGACAGAAGATCTAGCTGGTCTGTCATAGTATAATGGAGACAGTGTATCTACCAGGTCTGTCAAAATATAACAGAGACAGTAGATCTAGCTGGTCTGTCATAATATAATAGTGACAGTAGATCTACCTGGTATGTCAAAATATAACAGAGACAGTAGATCTAGCTGGTCTGTCATAATATAATAGTGACAGTAGATCTACCTGGTCTGTCAAATTAGAATAGAGACAGTAGATCTAGCTGGTCTGTCATCAAATAATAGACACAGTAGATCTAGCTGGGCTGTCATATTATAATAGAGACAGTAGATCTACCTGGTCTGTCAAATTAGAATAGAGACAGTAGATCTAGCTGGTCTGTCATAATATAATGGAGACAGTGTATCTACCAGGTCTGTCAAAATATAACAGAGACAGTAGATCTAGCTGGTCTGTCATAATATAATAGTGACAGTAGATCTACCTGGTATGTCAAAATATAACAGAGACAGTAGATCTAGCTGGTCTGTCATAATATAATAGTGACAGTAGATCTACCTGGTCTGTCAAATTAGAATAGAGACAGTAGATCTAGCTGGGCTGTCATATTATAATAGAGACAGTAGATCTACCTGGTCTGTCAAATTAGAATAGAGACAGTAGATCTAGCTGGTCTGTCATAGTACAATACAGAAAGTAGATCTAGTTGCTCTGTCATAATATGAGACAGTATATATTGCTGGTCTGTCATAATATAATAGAGTAAGTTGATCTAGCTGGTCTGTCATGATATAATAGAGATAGTAGATCTAGCTGGTCTGTCATAATACAATAGAGTCAGTAGATCTAGCTGGTCTGTCAAATTAGAATAGAGACAGTAGATCTAGCTGGGCTGTCATATTATAATAGAGACAGTAGATCTACCTGGTCTGTCAAATTAGAATAGAGACAGTAGATCTAGCTGGTCTGTCATAGTACAATACAGAAAGTAGATCTAGTTGCTCTGTCATAATATGAGACAGTATATCTTGCTGGTCTGTCATAATATAATAGAGTAAGTTGATCTAGCTGGTCTGTCATGATATAATAGAGATAGTAGATCTAGCTGGTCTGTCATAATACAATAGAGTCAGTAGATCTAGCTGGTCTGTCATAATACAATAGAGACAGTAGATCTAGCTGGTCTGTCATAATAGAATAGAGACAGGAGATCAAGCTGGTCTGTCATATTATAATAGAGACAGCAGATCTAGCTAGTCTGTCATAATATAAAGAGACAGTAGATCAACCTATCTAATAATATAATATATGCCATTTATCAGACGCTTTTATCCAAAGCTGGTCTTACAGTCATATAATGAGACATTCTAGATGGGTGGTCCTGTCAACCCACTACCCTGGACAGTAAATCAAGCGCCATGCTCTACCAAATAGAGACAGTAGACCAGCTGGTCTGTCATAGATATAATAGAGATGCTAGATCTAGCTGGTCTGTCATAGTACAACAGAGACATAGAAACAGTAGATCTAGCTGGTCTGTCATAACATAATAGAGACAGTAGATCTAGCTGGTCTGTCATAATATAATAGAGACAGTAGATCTAGCTGGTCTGTCATAGTACAATAGAGACATAGAGACAGTAGATCTAGCTGGTCTGTCATAACATAATAGAGACAGTAGATCAAGCTGGTCTGTCATAATATAATAGAGACAGTAGATCTAGCTGGTCTGTCAAAATATAATAGAGACAGTAGATCTAGCTGGTCTGTCATAATATAATAGGGACAGTAGATCTAGCTGGTCTGTCATAATATAATAGAGACAGTGTATCTACCAGGTCTGTCATAATATAACAGAGACAGTAGATCTAGCTGGTCTGTCATAATATAACAGAGACAGTAGATCTAGCTGGTATGTCAAAATATAATAGAGACAGTAGATCTAGCTGGTCTGTCATAATATAATAGAGACAGTAGATCTAGCTGGTCTGTCATATTATAATAGAGACAGTAGATCTGGCTGGTCTGTCATAATATAATAGAGACAGTAGATCTACCTGGTCTGTCATAATATAATATAGACAGTAGATAGTTGCTCTGTCATAATAATATGAGACAGTAGATCTAGCTGGTCTGTCATAATATAATACAGACAGTAGATCTAGCTGGTCTGTCATATTATAATAGAGACAGTAGATCTAGCTGGTCTGTCAAAATATAATAGAGACAGCGTATCTACCAGGTCTGTCATAATATAATAGAGACAGTAGATCTAGCTGGTCTGTCATAATATAACAGAGACAGTAGATCTACCTGGTCTGTCAAAATATAATAGAGACAGTAGATCTAGCTGGTCTGTCATAATATAATAGAGACAGTAGATCTAGCTAGTCTGTCATATTATAATAGAGACAGTAGATCTAGCTGGTATGTCATAATATAATAGAGACAGTAGATCTAGCTGGTCTGTCATAATATAATAGAGACAGTAGATCTACCTGGTCTGTCATAGTATAATAGAAACAGTAGATCTAGCTGGTCTGTCATAATATAATAGAGACAGTAGATCTAGCTGGTCTGTCATAATATAATAGAGACAGTAGATCTAGCTGGTCTGTCATAGTATAATAGAGACAGTAGATCTAGCTGGTCTGTCATAGTACAATAGACATAGAGACAGTAGATCTAGCTGGTCTGTCATAATATAATAGAGACAGTAGATCTAGCTGGTCTGTCATATTATAATAGAGACAGTAGATCTAGCTGGTATGTCATAATATAATAGAGATAGTAGATCTACCTGGTCTGTCAAATTAGAAAAGAGAGTAGATCTAGCTGGTCTGTCGTAATATAATAGAGACAGTAGATCTAGCTGGTCTGTCATAGTATAATAGAGACAGTAGATCTAGCTGGTCTGTCATAGTACAATAGAGACATAGAGACAGTAGATCTAGCTGGTCTGTCATAATATAATAGGACAGTAGATCAAGCTGGTCTGTCATAATATAATAGAGACAGTGTATCTACCAGGTCTGTCATAATATAACAGAGACAGTAGATCTAGCTGGTCTGTCATATTATAATAGAGACAGCAGATCTGGCTAGTCTGTCATAATATAATAGAGACAGTAGATCAAGCTGGTCTGTCATAATATAATAGAGACAGTAGATCAAGCTGGTCTGTCATAATATAATAGAGACAGTAGATCTAGCTGTTCTGTCAACATAATAGAGACAGTAAATCAAGCTGGTCTGTCATAATATAATAGAGACAGTAGATCTAGCTGGTCTGTCATAGTATAATAGAAACAGTAGATCTAGCTGGTCTGTCATAATATAATAGAGACAGTAGATCTAGCTGGTCTGTCATATTATAGTAGAGACAGTAGATCTAGCTGTTCTGTCATAATATAATGGAGATAGTAGATCTATCTCGTCTGTCATAATACAATAGAGACAGTAGATCGAGCTGGTCTGTCATCATATAATAGAGACAGTGTATCTACCAGGTCTGTCATAATTTAACAGATACCGTAGATCTAGCTTGTCTGTCATAATATAATAGAGACAGTAGATCTAGCTGGTCTGTCATATTATAATAGAGACAGTAGATCTAGCTGGTATGTCATAATATAATAGAGATAGTAGATCTAGCTGGTCTGTCATAATACAATAGAGACAGTAGATCTAGCTGGTCTGTCATAATAGAATAGAGACAGTAGATCTAGCTGGTCTGTCATAAGATAATAGAGATTGTAGTTTAACCTGGTCTGTCATAATAGAATAGAGACAGTAGATCTAGCTGGTCTGTCATAATATAATAGAGACGCTAGATCTAGCTGGTCTGTCATAGTACAACAGAGACATAGAAACAGTAGATCTAGCTGGTCTGTCATAACATAATAGAGACAGTAGATCAAGCTGGTCTGTCATAATATAATAGAGACAGTAGATCTAGCTGGTCTGTCATAGTTCAATAGAGACATAGAGACAGTAGATCTAGCTGATCTGTCATATTATAATAGAGACAGTAGATCTAGCTGGTCTGTCAAAATATAATAGAGACAGCGTATCTACCAGGTCTGTCATAATATAATAGAGACAGTAGATCTAGCTGGTCTGTCATAATATAACAGAGACAGTAGATCTACCTGGTATGTCAAAATATAATAGAGACAGTAGATCTAGCTGGTCTGTCATAATATAATAGAGACAGTAGATCTAGCTGGTCTGTCATATTATAATAGAGACAGTAGATCTAGCTGGTATGTCATAATATAATAGAGACAGTAGATCTAGCTGGTCTGTCATATTATAATAGAGACAGTAGATCTACCTGGTCTGTCATAGTATAATAGAAACAGTAGATCTAGCTGGTCTGTCATAATACAATAGAGACAGTAGATCTAGCTGGTCTGTCATAATATAATAGAGACAGTAGATCTAGCTGGTCTGTCATAATATAATAGAGACAGTAGATCTAGCTGGTCTGTCATAGTACAATAGAGACATAGAGACAGTAGATCTAGCTGGTCTGTCATAATATAATAGAGACAGTAGATCTAGCTGGTCTGTCATATTATAATAGAGACAGTAGATCTAGCTGGTATGTCATAATATAATAGAGATAGTAGATCTACCTGGTCTGTCAAATTAGAAAAGAGAGTAGATCTAGCTGGTCTGTCGTAATATAATAGAGACAGTAGATCTAGCTGGTCTGTCATAATATAATAGAGACAGTAGATCTAGCTGGTCTGTCATAGTACAATAGAGACATAGAGACAGTAGATCTAGCTGGTCTGTCATAATATAATAGGGACAGTAGATCAAGCTGGTCTGTCATAATATAATAGAGACAGTGTATCTACCAGGTCTGTCATATTATAATAGAGACAGTAGATCTAGCTGGTCTGTCATATTATAATAGTGACAGCAGATCTGGCTGGTCTGTCATAATATAATAGAGACAGTAGATCTAGCTGGTCTGTCATAATATAATAGAGACAGTAGATCAAGCTGGTCTGTCATAATATAATAGAGACAGTAGATCTAGCTGTTCTGTCAACATAATAGAGACAGTAAATCAAGCTGGTCTGTCATAATATAATAGAGACAGTAGATCTAGCTGGTCTGTCATAGTATAATAGAAACAGTAGATCTAGCTGGTCTGTCATAATATAATAGAGACAGTAGATCTAGCTGGTCTGTCATATTATAGTAGAGACAGTAGATCTAGTCTGTCATAATATAATAGAGACAGTAGATAATAGCTGTTCTGTCATAATATAATGGAGATAGTAGATCTATTCGTCTGTCATAATACAATAGAGACAGTAGATCGAGCTGGTCTGTCATCATATAATAGAGACAGTGTATCTACCAGGTCTGTCATAATTTAACAGATACCAGATCTAGCTTGTATGTCATAATATAATAGAGACAGTAGATCTAGCTGGTCTGTCATATTATAATAGAGACAGTAGATCTAGCTGGTATGTCATAATATAATAGAGATAGTAGATCTAGCTGGTCTGTCATAATATAATAGAGACAGTAGATCTAGCTGGTCTGTCATAATAGAATAGAGACAGTAGATCATAAGATAATAGCTGGTCTGTCATAAGATAATAGAGATTGTAGTTTAACCTGGTCTGTCATAATAGAATAGATCTAGCTGGTCTGTCATAATATAATAGAGACAGTAGATCTAGCTGGTCTGTCATAATAGAATAGAGACGCTAGATCTAGCTGGTCTGTCATAGTACAACAGAGACATAGAAACAGTAGATCTAGCTGGTCTGTCATAATATAATAGAGACAGTAGATCAAGCTGGTCTGTCATAATATAATAGAGACAGTAGATCTAGCTGGTCTGTCATAGTTCAATAGAGACATAGAGACAGTAGATCTAGCTGGTCTGTCATAACATAATAGAGACAGTAGATCAAGCTGGTCTGTCATAATATAATAGAGACAGTAGATCTAGCTGGTCTGTCAAAATATAATAGAGACAGTAGATCTAGCTGGTCTGTCATAATATAATAGGGACAGTATATCTAGCTGGTCTGTCATAATATAATAGAGACAGTGTATCTACCAGGTCTGTCATAATATAACAGAGACAGTAGATCTAGCTGGTCTGTCATAATATAACAGAGACAGTAGATCTACCTGGTATGTCAAAATATAATAGAGACAGTAGATCTAGCTTGTCTGTCATAATATAATAGAGACAGTAGATCTAGCTGGTCTGTCATATTATAATAGAGACAGTAGATCTGGCTGGTCTGTCATAATACAATAGAGACAGTAGATCTACCTGGTCTGTCATAGTACAATATAGACAGTAGATCGAGTTGCTCTGTCATAATATGAGACAGTAGATCTAGCTGGTCTGTCATAATATAATAGAGACAGTAGATCTAGCTGATCTGTCATATTATAATAGAGACAGTAGATCTAGCTGGTCTGTCAAAATATAATAGAGACAGTGTATCTACCAGGTCTGTCATAATATAACAGAGACAGTAGATCTAGCTGGTCTGTCATAATATAACAGAGACAGTAGATCTACCTGGTATGTCAAAATATAATAGAGACAGTAGATCTAGCTGGTCTGTCATAATATAGTAGAGACAGTAGATCTAGCTAGTCTGTCATATTATAATAGAGACAGTAGATCTAGCTGGTATGTCATAATATAATAGAGACAGTAGATCTAGCTGGTCTGTCATATTATAATAGAGACAGTAGATCTACCTGGTCTGTCATAGTATAATAGAAACAGTAGATCTAGCTGGTCTGTCATAATACAATAGAGACAGTAGATCTAGCTGGTCTGTCGTAATATAATAGAGACAGTAGATCTAGCTGGTCTGACATAGTATAATAGAGACAGTAGATCTAGCTGGTCTGTCATAGTACAATAGAGACATAGAGACAGTACATCTAGCTGGTCTGTCATAATATAATAGGGACAGTAGATCAAGCTGGTCTGTCATAATATAATAGAGACAGTGTATCTACCAGGTCTGTCATAATATAACAGAGACAGTAGATCTAGCTGGTCTGTCATAATATAATAGAGACAGTGTATCTACCAGGTCTGTCATAATATAACAGAGACAGTAGATCTACCTGGTATGTCAAAATATAATACAGACAGTAGATCTGGCTAGTCTGTCATAATATAATAGAGACAGTAGATCAAGCTGGTCTGTCATAATATAATAGAGACAGTAGATCAAGCTGGTCTGTCATAATATAATAGAGACAGTAGATCTAGCTGGTCTGTCAACATAATAGAGACAGTAGATCTAGCTGTTCTGTCATAATATAATGGAGATAGTAGATCTAGCTCATCTGTCATAATACAATAGAGACAGTAGATCTAGCTGGTCTGTCATCATATAATAGAGACAGTAGATCTATCTGGTCTGTCATAGTATAATATAAACAGTAGATCTAGCTGTTCTGTCATAATATAATGGAGATAGTAGATCTAGCTCGTCTGTCATAATACAATAGAGAGAGTAGATCTAGCTGGTCTGTCATCATATAATAGAGACAGTGTATCTACCAGGTCTGTCATAATTTAACAGATACCATAGATCTAGCTTGTCTGTCATAATATAATAGAGACAGTAGATCTAGCTGGTTTGTCATATTATAATAGAGACAGTAGATCTAGCTGGTATGTCATAATATAATAGAGATAGTAGATCTAGCTGGTCTGTCATAATACAATAGAGACAGTAGATCTAGCTGGTCTGTCATAATAGAATAGAGACAGTAGATCTAGCTGGTCTGTCATAAGATAATAGAGATTGTAGTTTAACCTGGTCTGTCATAATAGAATAGAGACAGTAGATCTAGCTGGTCTGTCATAATATAATAGAGACAGTAGATCTACCTGGTCTGTCATAGATTAATAGAGACGCTAGATCTAGCTGGTCTGTCATAGTACAACAGAGACATAGAAACAGTAGATCTAGCTGGTCTGTCATAACATAATAGAGACAGTAGATCAAGCTGGTCTGTCATAATATAATAGAGACAGTAGATCTAGCTGGTCTGTCATAGTTCAATAGAGACATAGAGACAGTAGATCTAGCTGGTCTGTCATAACATAATAGAGACAGTAGATCAAGCTGGTCTGTCATAATATAATAGAGACAGTAGATCTAGCTGTTCTGTCAAAATATAATAGAGACAGTAGATCTAGCTGGTCTGTCATAATATAATAGGGACAGTATATCTAGCTGGTCTGTCATAATATAATAGAGACAGTGTATCTACCAGGTCTGTCATAATATAACAGAGACAGTAGATCTAGCTGGTCTGTCATAATATAACAGAGACAGTAGATCTACCTGGTATGTCAAAATATAATAGAGACAGTAGATCTAGCTTGTCTGTCATAATATAATAGAGACAGTAGATCTAGCTGGTCTGTCATATTATAATAGAGACAGTAGATCTGGCTGGTCTGTCATAATACAATAGAGACAGTAGATCTACCTGGTCTGTCATAGTACAATATAGACAGTAGATCGAGTTGCTCTGTCATAATATGAGACAGTAGATCTAGCTGGTCTGTCATAATATAATAGAGACAGTAGATCTAGCTGATCTGTCATATTATAATAGAGACAGTAGATCTAGCTGGTCTGTCAAAATATAATAGAGACAGTGTATCTACCAGGTCTGTCATAATATAACAGAGACAGTAGATCTAGCTGGTCTGTCATAATATAACAGAGACAGTAGATCTACCTGGTATGTCAAAATATAATAGAGACAGTAGATCTAGCTGGTCTGTCATAATATAGTAGAGACAGTAGATCTAGCTAGTCTGTCATATTATAATAGAGACAGTAGATCTAGCTGGTATGTCATAATATAATAGAGACAGTAGATCTAGCTGGTCTGTCATATTATAATAGAGACAGTAGATCTACCTGGTCTGTCATAGTATAATAGAAACAGTAGATCTAGCTGGTCTGTCATAATACAATAGAGACAGTAGATCTAGCTGGTCTGTCGTAATATAATAGAGACAGTAGATCTAGCTGGTCTGTCATAGTATAATAGAGACAGTAGATCTAGCTGGTCTGTCATAGTACAATAGAGACATAGAGACAGTAGATCTAGCTGGTCTGTCATAATATAATACGGACAGTAGATCTAGCTGGTCTGTCATAATACAATAGAGACAGTGTATCTACCAGGTCTGTCATAATATAACAGAGACAGTAGATCTAGCTGGTCTGTCATAATATAACAGAGACAGTAGATCTACCTGGTATATAATAATAATAATATATGCCATTTAGCAGACGCTTTTATCCAAAGCGACTTACAGTCATGTGCATACATTCTACGTATGGGTGGTCCCAGGAATCGAACCCACTACCCTGGCGTTACAAGCGCCATGCTCTACCAACTGAGCTACAGAAGGACCAGAAGGACCAATATAATATTATTATTATATTATTATATTATTATATTATTATTATTATTATTATTATTATTATATTATTATTATTATTATATAGTAGATCTAGCTGGTCTGTCATAATATAATAGAGACAGTAGATCTAGCTGGTCTGTCATATTATAATAGAGACAGTAGATCTAGCTGGTATGTCATAATATAATAGAGATAGTAGATCTACCTGGTCTGTCAAATTAGAAAAGGGAGTAGATCTAGCTGGTCTGTCGTAATATAATAGAGACAGTAGATCTAGCTGGTCTGTCATAGTATAATAGAGACAGTAGATCTAGCTGGTCTGTCATAGTACAATAGAGACATAGAGACAGTAGATCTAGCTGGTCTGTCATAATATAATAGGGACAGTAGATCAAGCTGGTCTGTCATAATATAATAGAGACAGTGTATCTACCAGGTCTGTCATAATATAACAGAGACAGTAGATCTAGCTGGTCTGTCATAATATAACAGAGACAGTAGATCTACCAGGTATGTCAAAATATAATAGAGACAGTAGATCTAGCTGGTCTGTCATAATATAATAGAGACAGTAGATCTAGCTGGTCTGTCATAATATAATAGAGACAGTAGATCTACCTGGTCTGTCATAGTATACTAGAGACAGTAGATCTAGCTGGTCTGTCATAGTACAATAGAGACATAGAGACAGTAGATCTAGCTGGTCTGTCATAATATAATAGGGACAGTAGATCTAGCTGGTCTGTCATAGTATAATGGAGACAGTGTATCTACCAGGTCTGTCAAAATATAACAGAGACAGTAGATCTAGCTGGTCTGTCATAATATAATAGTGACAGTAGATCTACCTGGTATGTCAAAATATAACAGAGACAGTAGATCTAGCTGGTCTGTCATAATATAATAGTGACAGTAGATCTACCTGGTCTGTCAAATTAGAATAGAGACAGTAGATCTAGCTGGTCTGTCATCAAATAATAGACACAGTAGATCTAGCTGGGCTGTCATATTATAATAGAGACAGTAGATCTACCTGGTCTGTCAAATTAGAATAGAGACAGTAGATCTAGCTGGTCTGTCATAATATAATGGAGACAGTGTATCTACCAGGTCTGTCAAAATATAACAGAGACAGTAGATCTAGCTGGTCTGTCATAATATAATAGTGACAGTAGATCTACCTGGTATGTCAAAATATAACAGAGACAGTAGATCTAGCTGGTCTGTCATAATATAATAGTGACAGTAGATCTACCTGGTCTGTCAAATTAGAATAGAGACAGTAGATCTAGCTGGTCTGTCATCAAATAATAGACACAATAGATCTAGCTGGGCTGTCATATTATAATAGAGACAGTAGATCTACCTGGTCTGTCAAATTAGAATAGAGACAGTAGATCTAGCTGGTTTGTCATAGTACAATATAGAAAGTAGATCTAGTTGCTCTGTCATAATATGAGACAGTATATCTTGCTGGTCTGTCATAATATAATAGAGTAAGTTGACCTAGCTGGTCTGTCATGATATAATAGAGATAGTAGATCTAGCTGGTCTGTCATAATATAATAGAGACAGTAGATCAAGCTGGTCTGTCATAATATAATAGAGACAGTAGATCTAGCTGTTCTGTCATAACATAATAGAGACAGTAAATCAAGCTGGTCTGTCATAATATAATAGAGACAGTAGATCTAGCTGGTCTGTCATAATATAATAGAGACAGTAGATCTACCTGGTCTGTCATAGTACAATAGAGACATAGAGACAGTAGATCTAGCTGGTCTGTCATAACATAATAGAGACAGTAGATCTAGCTGGTCTGTCATAAGATAATAGAGATTGTAGTTTAACCTGGTCTGTCATAATAGAATAGAGACAGTAGATCTAGCTGGTCTGTCATAATATAAAGAGACAGTAGATCTACCTGGTCTGTCATAGATTAATAGAGACGTAGATCTAGCTGGTCTGTCATAGTACAACAGAGACATAGAAACACTAGATCTAGCTGGTCTGTCATAACATAATAGAGACAGTAGATCAAGCTGGTCTGTCATAATATAATAGAGACAGTAGATCTAGCTGGTCTGTCATAGTACAATAGAGACATAGAGACAGTAGATCTAGCTGGTCTGTCATAACATAATAGAGACAGTAGATCTAGCTGGTCTGTCATAATATAATAGAGACAGTAGATCTAGCTGTTCTGTCAAAATATAATAGAGACAGTAGATCTAGCTGGTCTGTCATAATATAATAGGGACAGTAGATCTAGCTGGTCTGTCATAATATAATAGAGACAGTGTATCTACCAGGTCTGTCATAATATAACAGAGACAGTAGATCTAGCTGGTCTGTCATAATATAACAGAGACAGCTAGATCTACCTGGTATGTCAAAATATAATAGAGACAGTAGATCTAGCTGGTCTGTCATAATATAATAGAGACAGAAGATCTAGCTGGTCTGTCATATTATAATAGAGACAGTAGATCTAGCTGGTCTGTCATAATACAATAGAGACAGTAGATCTACCTGGTCTGTCATAGTACAATATAGACAGTAGATCTAGCTGGCTCTGTCATAATATGAGACAGTAGATCTAGCTGGTCTGTCATAATATAATAGAGACAGTAGATCTAGCTGATCTGTCATATTATAATAGAGACAGTAGATCTAGCTGGTCTGTCAAAATATAATAGAGACAGTGTATCTACCAGGTCTGTCATAATATAACAGAGACAGTAGATCTAGCTGGTCTGTCATAATATAACAGAGACAGTAGATCTACCTGGTATGTCAAAATATAATAGAGACAGTAGATCTAGCTGGTCTGTCATAATATAATAGAGACAGTAGATCTAGCTAGTCTGTCATATTATAACAGAGACAGTAGATCTAGCTGGTCTGTCATATTATAATAGAGACAGTAGATCTAGCTGGTCTGTCATAATATAATAGAAACAGTAGATCTAGCTGGTCTGTCATAATATAATAGAGACAGTAGATCTAGCTGGTCTGTCAAATATTAACAGAGACAGTAGATCTAGCTGGTCTGTCATAATATAATAGAGACAGTAGATCTAGCTGGTCTGTCATATTATAATAGAGACAGTAGATCTAGCTGGTATGTCATAATATAATAGAGACAGTAGATCTACCTGGTCTGTCAAATTAGAGACAGTAGATCTAGCTGGTCTGTCAGTAATATAATAGAGACAGTAGATCTAGCTGGTCTGTCATAGTATAATAGAGACAGTAGATCTAGCTGGTCTGTCATAGTACAATAGAGACATAGAGACAGTAGATCTAGCTGGTCTGTCATAATATAATAGGGACAGTAGATCAAGCTGGTCTGTCATAATATAATAGAGACAGTGTATCTACCAGGTCTGTCATAATATAACAGAGACAGTAGATCTAGCTGGTCTGTCATAATATAATAGAGACAGTAGATCTAGCTAGTCTGTCATAATATAATAGAGACAGTAGATCAAGCTGGTCTGTCATAATATAATAGAGACAGTAGATCAAGCTGGTCTGTCATAATATAACAGAGACAGTAGATCTAGCTGTTCTGTCATAATATAATAGAGACAGTAGATCTAGCTGGTCTGTCATAATATAATAGAGACAGTAGATCTAGCTGGTCTGTCATATTATAATAGAGACAGTAGATCTAGCTGGTCTGTCATAATATAATAGAGACAGTAGATCTAGCTGGTCTGTCATATTTAGTAGAGACAGTAGATCTAGCTGTTCTGTCATAATATAATAGAGATAGTAGATCTAGCTGGTCTGTCATAATACAATAGAGACAGTAGATCGAGCTGGTCTGTCATCATATAATAGAGACAGTGTATCTACCTGGTCTGTCATAATATAATAGATACCGTAGATCTAGCTGGTCTGTCATAATATAATAGAGACAGTAGATCTAGCTGGTCTGTCATAATAATAGAGACAGTAGATCTAGCTGGTCTGTCATAATATAATAGAGCTGGTCTGACAATAGAGACAGTAGATCTAGCTGGTCTGTCATAATAGAATAGAGACAGTAGATCTAGCTGGTCTGTCATAAGATAATAGAGATTGTAGTTTAACCTGGTCTGTCATAATAGAATAGAGACAGTAGATCTAGCTGGTCTGTCATAATATAATAGAGACAGTAGATCTACCTGGTCTGTCATAGATTAATAGAGACAGTAGATCTAGCTGGTCTGTCATAGTACAACAGAGACATAGAAACAGTAGATCTAGCTGGTCTGTCATAACATAATAGAGACAGTAGATCAAGCTGGTCTGTCATAATATAATAGAGACAGTAGATCTAGCTGGTCTGTCATAGTTCAATAGAGACATAGAGACAGTAGATCTAGCTGGTCTGTCATAACATAATAGAGACAGTAGATCAAGCTGGTCTGTCATAATATAATAGAGACAGTAGATCTAGCTGTTCTGTCAAAATATAATAGAGACAGTAGATCTAGCTGGTCTGTCATAATATAATAGGGACAGTAGATCTAGCTGGTCTGTCATAATATAATAGAGACAGTGTATCTACCAGGTCTGTCATAATATAATAGAGACAGTAGATCTAGCTGGTCTGTCATAATATAACAGAGACAGTAGATCTACCTGGTATGTCAAAATATAATAGAGACAGTAGATCTAGCTTGTCTGTCATAATATAATAGAGACAGTAGATCTAGCTGGTCTGTCATATTATAATAGAGACAGTAGATCTGGCTGGTCTGTCATAATACAATAGAGACAGTAGATCTACCTGGTCTGTCATAGTACAATATAGACAGTAGATCTAGCTGGTCTGTCATAATATGAGACAGTAGATCTAGCTGGTCTGTCATAATAATAGAGACAGTAGATCTAGCTGGTCTGTCATATTATAATAGAGACAGTAGATCTAGCTGGTCTGTCAAATATAATAGTGACAGTGTATCTACCAGGTCTGTCATAATATAACAGAGACAGTAGATCTAGCTGGTCTGTCATAATATAACAGAGACAGTAGATCTACCTGGTATGTCAAAATATAATAGAGACAGTAGATCTAGCTGGTCTGTCATAATATAATAGAGACAGTAGATCTAGCTAGTCTGTCATATTATAATAGAGACAGTAGATCAAATCAAAATCAAATTTAGTACATCAGCTGATATCTCAAGTGCTGTACAGAAACCCAGCCTAAAACTGTCAAACAGCAAACAATGCAGGTGTAAAAGCACGGTGGCTAGAAAAACTCCCTAGAAAGGCCAAAACCTAGGAAGAAACCTAGAGAGGAACCGGGCTATGTGGGGTGGCCAGATCTCTTCTGGCTGTCGGGTAGAGATTATAACAGAACATGACCAAGATCTCAAATGTTCATAAATGACCAGCATGGTCGAATAATAATAAGGCAGAACAGTTGAAACTGGAGCAGCAGCAGTCAGGTGGAATGGGGACAGCAAGGAGCCATCAGTCAGTAGTCCTGGGGCACTGTCCTAGGGCTCAGGTCCTCCAGAGAGAGAGAAAGAAAGAGAGAATTAGAGAGAGCATATGTGGGGTGGCTAGTCCTCTTTTGGCTGTGCCTGTGGAGATTATAACAGAACGTGGCCAAGATGTTCAAATGTTCATAAATGACCCAGCATGGTTGAATAATAGTAAGGCAGAACAGTTGAAACTGAGCAGGAGTCATGGCCAGGTGGACTGGGGACAGCAAGGAGTCCTCATGTCAGGGTCCTGGGACATGGTCCTAGGGCCCAGGCCAGTTGAAACTGAGCAGCAGCATGGCCAGGTGGACTGGGGACAGCAAGGAGTCATCATGTCAGGTAGTCCTGGGGCATGGTCCTAGGGCTCAGGTCCTCCGAGAGAGAAAGAGAGAAGGAGAGAATTAGAGAACGCACACTTAGATTCACACAGGACACCGAATAGACAGGAGAAGTACAGATATAACAAACTGACCCTAGCCCCGACACATAAACTACTGCAGCATAAATACTGGAGGCTGATCTAGCTGGTATGTCATAATATAATAGAGACAGTAGATCTAGCTGGTCTGTCATATTATAATAGAGACAGTAGATCTACCTGGTCTGTCATAGTATAATAGAAACAGTAGATCTAGCTGGTCTGTCATAATACAATAGAGACAGTAGATCTAGCTGGTCTGTCGTAATATAATAGAGACAGTAGATCTAGCTGGTCTGTCATAGTATAATAGAGACAGTAGATCTAGCTGGTCTGTCATAGTACAATAGAGACATAGAGACAGTAGATCTAGCTGGTCTGTCATAATATAATACGGACAGTAGATCTAGCTGGTCTGTCATAATATAATAGAGACAGTGTATCTACCAGGTCTGTCATAATATAAGAGAGACAGTAGATCTAGCTGGTCTGTCATAATATAACAGAGACAGTAGATCTACCTGGTATGTCAAAATATAATAGAGACAGTAGATCTAGCTGGTCTGTCATAATATAATAGAGACAGTAGATCTAGCTGGTCTGTCATAATATAACAGAGACAGTAGATCTACCTGGTCTGTCAAAATATAATAGAGACAGTAGATCTAGCTGGTCTGTCATAATATAATAGAGACAGTAGATCTAGCTGGTCTGTCATATTATAATAGAGACAGTAGATCTAGCTGGTCTGTCATAGTACAATAGAGAATAGAGACAGTAGATCTAGCTGGTCTGTCATAATATAATAGGGACAGTAGATCTAGCTGGTCTGTCATAATATAATAGAGACAGTGTATCTACCAGGTCTGTCATAATATAACAGAGACAGTAGATCTAGCTGGTATGTCAAAATATAATAGAGACAGAAGATCTAGCTGGTCTGTCATAATATAATAGAGACAGTAGATCTAGCTGGTCTGTCATAGTACAATAGAGACATAGAGACAGTAGATCTAGCTGGTCTGTCATAACATAATAGAGACAGTAGATCAAGCTGGTCTGTCATAATATAATAGAGACAGTGTATCTACCAGGTCTGTCATAATATAACAGAGACAGTAGATCTAGCTGGTCTGTCATAATATAACAGAGACAGTAGATCTACCAGGTCTGTCAAAATATAATAGAGACAGTAGATCTAGCTGGTCTGTCATAATATAATAGAGACAGTAGATCTAGCTGGTCTGTCATATTATAATAGAGACAGTAGATCTAGCTGGTATGTCATAATATAATAGAGATAGTAGATCTACCTGGTCTGTCAAATTAGAAAAGAGACAGTAGATCTAGCTGGTCTGTCATCAAAATAATAGACACAGTAGATCTAGCTGGTCTGTCATAATATAATAGAGACAGCAGATCTAGCTAGTCTGTCATAATACAATAGAGACAGTAGATCTACCTGGTCTGTCATATTATAATAGAGACAGTAGATCTAGCTGGTCTGTCATAGTACAATATAGAAAGTAGATCTAGTTGCTCTGTCATAATATGAGACAGTATATCTAGCTGGTCTGTCATAATATAATAGAGTAAGTTGATCTAGCTGGTCTGTCATGATACAATAGAGACAGTAGATCTAGCTGGTCTGTCATAATACAATAGAGACAGTAGATCTAGCTGGTCTGTCATAATAGAATAGAGACAGTAGATCTAGCTGGTCTGTCATAATATAATAGAGACAGTAGATCTCACCTGTTCTGTCATAGTATAATAGAGACAGTAGATCTAGCTGTTCTGTCATAATATAATGGAGATAGTAGATCTAGCTCGTCTGTCATAATACAATAGAGACAGTAGATCTAGCTGGTCTGTCATCATATAATAGAGACAGTGTATCTACCAGGTCTGTCATAATTTAACAGATACCGTAGATCTAGCTTGTCTGTCATAATATAACAGAGACAGTAGATCTAGCTTGTCTGTCATAATATAATAGGGACAGTAGATCTAGCTGGTCTGTCATAATATAACAGAGACAGTAGATCTAGCTGGTATGTCATAATATAATAGAGACAGTAGATCTAGCTGGTCTATCATAATATAATAGAGACAGTAGATCTAGCTGGTCTGTCATATTATAATAGAAGTAGATCTAGCTGTATGTCATAATATAATAGAGACAGTAGATCTAGCTGGTCTGTCATAATATAATAGAGACAGTAGATCTAGCTGGTCTGTCAAAATTAGACACAGTAGATCTAGCTGGTCTGTCATAATAGAATAGAGACAGTAGATCTAGCTGGTCTGTCATAATAGAAAGAGATCTAGTATATCTGTCATAATATGAGACAGTATATCTAGCTGGTCTGTCATAATATAATAGAGTAAGTTGATCTAGCTGGTCTGTCATGATACAATAGAGACAGTAGATCTAGCTGGTCTGTCATAATACAATAGAGACAGTAGATCTAGCTGGTCTGTCATAATAGAATAGGGACAGTAGATCTAGCTGGTCTGTCATAATATAATAGAGACAGTAGATCTCACCTGTTCTGTCATAATATAATAGAGACAGTAGATCTAGCTGTCTGTCATAATATAATGGATATAGTAGATCTAGCTTTGTCTGTCATAATACAATAGAGACAGTAGATCTAGCTGGTCTGTCATCATATAATAGAGACAGTGTATCTACCAGGTCTGTCATATTTAACAGATACAGTAGATCTAGCTTGTCTGTCATAATATAATAGAGAAGTAGATCTAGCTTGTCTGTCATAATATAATAGGACAGTAGATCTAGCTGGTCTGTCATCATATAACAGAGACAGTAGATCTACCTGGTCTGTGAAAATATAATAGAGACAGTAGATCTAGCTGGTCTGTCATAATATAATAGAGACAGTAGATCTAGCTGGTCTGTCATAATATAATAGAGACAGTAGATCTAGCTGGTCTGTCATAATACAATAGAGACAGTAGATCTAGCTGGTCTGTCATAATATAATAGAGACAGTAGATCTAGCTGGTCTGTCATAAGATAATAGAGACAGTAGATCAAGCTGGTCTGTCATAATAGAACAGAGACAGTAGATCTAGCTGGTCTGTCATATTATAATAGAGACAGTAGATCTAGCTGGTCTGTCATAATATAACAGAGACAGTAGATCTACCAGGTCTGTCAAAATATAATAGAGACAGTAGATCTAGCTGGTCTGTCATAATATAATAGAGACAGTAGATCTAGCTGGTCTGTCATATTATAATAGAGACAGTAGATCTAGCTGGTATGTCATAATATAATAGAGACAGTAGATCTAGCTGGTCTGTCAAATTATAATAGAGACAGTAGATCTAGCTGGTCTGTCATAATATAATAGAGACAGTAGATCTAGCTGGTCTGTCATAATATAATAGAGACAGTATATCTACCTGGTCTGTCATAATATAGTAGAGACAGTAGATCTAGCTGGTCTGTCATAATACAATAGAGACAGTAGATCTACCTGGTCTGTCATAATATAATAGAGACAGTAGATCTAGCTGGTCTGTCATAGTACAAATAGAAAGTAGATCTATGGTCTGTCATAATATAATAGAGACAGTAGATCTAGCTGGTCTGTCAAATATAATAGAGACAGTAGATCTAGCTGGTCTGTCAAAATATAATAGAGACAGTAGATCTAGCTGGTCTGTCAAAATATAATAGAGACAGTAGATCTAGCTGGTCTGTCATAATATAATAGAGACAGTAGATCTAGCTGGTCTGTCATCATATAACAGAGACAGTAGATCTACCTGGTCCGTCAAAATATAATAGAGACAGTAGATCTAGCTGGTCTGTCATAATATAATAGACAGTAGATCTAGCTGGTCTGTCATAGTACAATAGATATAGATACAGTAGATCTAGTGGCTGTCATAATATAGAGACAGTAGATCTAGCTGGTCTGTCATAATATAATAGAGACAGTTGATCTAGCTGGTCTGTCATGATATAACAGAGACAGTAGATCTAGCTGGTCTGTCATAATATAATAGAGACAGTAGATCTACCTGGTCTGTCATAATATAAAAGAGACAGTAGTATCTAGCTGGTCTGTCATAATATAATAGAGACAGTAGATCTAGCTGGTCTGTCATAATATAATAGAGACAGCAGATCTAGCTAGTCTGTCATAGTACAATAGAGACATAGAGACAGTAGATCTAGCTGTCTGTCATAGTATAACAGAGACAGTAGATCTAGCTGGTCTGTCATAATATAATAGAGACAGTAGATCTAGCTGGTCTGTCAAAATATAAAGAGACAGTAGATCTAGCTGGTCTGTCATAAGATAATAGAGACAGTAGATCTAGCCTGGTCTGTCATAATTAGAAATAGAGACAGTGTATCTAGCTGGTCTGTCATAATATAACAGAGACAGTAGATCTAGCTGGTCTGTCATAATATAATAGAGACAGTAGATCTAGCTGGTCTGTCAGTCATATAATAGAGACAGTAGATCTAGCCAGGTCTGTCATAATATAACAGGATAGTAGATCTAGCTGGTTCGTCATAATATAGAGACAGTAGATCTAGCAGGTCTGTCATAATATATAGAGACAGTAGATCTAGCTGGTCTGTCATAATATAACAGAGACAGTAGATCTACCTGGTATGTCAAATATAATAGAGACAGTAGATCTAGCTGGTCTGTCATAATATAATAGAGACAGTAGATCTAGCTGGTCTGTCATATTATAATAGAGACAGTAGATCTACCTGGTATGTCATAATATAATAGAGATAGTAGATCTACCTGGTCTGTCATAATATAATAGGACAGTAGATCTAGCTGGTCTGTCATAATATAATAGAGACAGTGTATCTACCAGGTCTGTCATAATATAACAGAGACAGTAGATCTAGCTGGTCTGTCATAGTACAATATAACAGAGATCTAGTTGCTCAGTAGATCTAGCTGGTCTGTCATATTATAATAGAGACAGTAGATCTAGCTGGTCTGTCAATATAATAGAGACAGTAGATCTAGCTGGTCTGTCATAATTAGAAAAAGAGACAGTAGATCTAGCTGGTCTGTCATAATAGAATAGAGACAGTAGATCTAGCTGGTCTGTCATAATATAACAGAGACAGAGATCTAGCTGGTCTGTCATAGTAGGGACAGTAGATCTAGGAGATAATATAATAGATATAGTAGATCTACCTGGTCTGTCATAATATAACAGAGACAGTAGATCTAGCTGGTCTGTCATAATATAATAGAGACAGCAGATCTACCAGGTATGTCATAATATAACAGAGACAGCAGATCTAGCTGGTCTGTCATAATATAACAGGAGACAGTAGATCTAGCTGGTCTGTCATATTATAACAGAGACAGTAGATCTAGCTGGTCTGTCATAATATAATAGAGACAGTAGATCTAGCTGGTCTGTCATATTAGAAAAGAGACAGTAGATCTAGCTGGTCTGTCATAAATAATAGAGATAGTAGATCTAGCTGGTCTGTCATAATTAGAATAGAGACAGTAGATCTAGCTGGTCTGTCATAAATAATAGAGACAGCAGATCTAGCTGGTCTGTCATAATATAATAGAGACAGTAGATCTACCTGGTCTGTCATAATATAATAGAGACAGTAGATCTAGCTGGTCTGTCATAATATAATAGAGACAGTAGATCTAGCTGGTCTGTCATAATAATGAGACAGTATATCTAGCTGGTCTGTCATAATATAATAGAGACAGTAGATCTAGCTGGTCTGTCATAATATAATAGAGACAGTAGATCTAGCTGGTCTGTCATAATATAATAGAGACAGTAGATCTAGCTGGTCTGTCATAATATAATAGAGACAGTAGATCTAGCTGGTCTGTCATAATATAATAGAGACAGTAGATCTACCTGGTCTGTCATAATATAATAGAGACAGTAGATCTAGCTGGTCTGTCATAATATAATAGAGACAGTAGATCTAGCTGGCCTGTCATATTATAATAGAGACAGTAGATCTAGCTGGTCTGTCATAATATAATAGAGATAGTAGATCTACCTGGTCTGTCAAATTAGAACAGAGACAGTAGATCTAGCTGGTCTGTCATCAATATAATAGAGACAGTAGATCTAGCTGGTCTGTCATAATATATATTAGAGACAGTAGATCTAGCTGGTCTGTCATAATATAATAGAGACAGTAGATCTAGCTGGTCTGTCAAAATATAAAAGAGACAGTAGATCTAGCTGGTCTGTCATAGTATAATAGAGACAGTAGATCTAGCTGGTCTGTCATAGTATATTATAGAAAGTAGATCTAGCTGGTCTGTAATAATAATGAGACAGTAGTATCTAGCTGGTCTGTCATTTTATAATAGAGTAAGTAGATCTAGCTGGTCTGTCATATATAAAAGAGACAGTAGATCTAGCTGGTCTGTCATAATATAATAGAGACAGTAGAGCTAGCTGGTCTGTCATAATAGAATAGAGACAATAGATCTCAGCTGGTCTGTCATATAATAGAGACAGTAGATCTGGCTGTCTGTCATAATATCATAAGAGACAGTAGATCTAGCTGGTCTGTCAAAATATAATAGAGACAGAGACAGTAGATCTAGCTGGTCTGTCATAATACAATAGAGACAGTAGATCTAGCTGGTCTGTCATCATATAATAGAGACAGTGTATCTACCAGGTCTGTCATACTTAACAGATACCGTAGATCTAGCTTGTCTGTCATAATTTAACAGATACCGTAGATCTAGCTTGTCTGTCATAATATAACAGAGACAGTAGATCTAGCTTGTCTGTCATCATATAACAGAGACAGTAGATCTACCTGGTCTGTGAAAATATAATAGAGACAGTAGATCTAGCTGGTCTGTCATAATATAATAGAGACAGTAGATCTAGCTGGTCTGTCATATTATAATAGAGACAGTAGATCTAGCTGGTCTGTCATAATACAATAGAGACAGTAGATCTAGCTGGTCTGTCATAATAGAATAGAGACAGTCGATCTAGCTGGTCTGTCATAAGATAATAGAGATTGTAGTTCAACCTGGTCTGTCATAATAGAATAGAGACAGTAGATCTAGCTGGTCTGTCATAATAGAATAGAGACAGTAGATCTACCTGGTCTGTCATAGTACAATAGAGACATAGAGACAGTAGATCTAGCTGGTATGTCATAACATAATAGAGACAGTAGATCTAGCTGGTCTGTCATAAGATAATAGAGATTGTAGTTTAACCTGGTCTGTCATAATAGAATAGAGACAGTAGATCTAGCTGGTCTGTCATAATATAATAGAGACAGTAGATCTACCTGGTCTGTCATAGTATAATAGAGACAGTAGATCTAGCTGGTCTGTCATAGTACAATAGAGACATAGAGACAGTAGATCTAGCTGGTCTGTCATAACATAATAGAGACAGTAGATCTAGCTGGTCTGTCATAATATAATAGAGATCAGTAGATCTAGCTGGTCTGTCAAAATATAATAGAGACAGTAGATCTAGCTGGTCTGTCATAATATAATAGAGACAGTAGATCTAGCTGGTCTGTCATAATATAATAGAGACAGTAGTATCTACCAGGTCTGTCATAATATAACAGAGACAGTAGATCTAGCTGGTCTGTCATAATATAACAGAGACAGTAGATCTACCTGGTATGTCAAATTATAATAGAGACAGTAGATCTAGCTGGTCTGTCATCAATATAATAGAGACAGTAGATCTAGCTGGTCTGTCATATTATAATAGAGACAGTAGATCTAGCTGGTCTGTCATAATATAATAGAGACAGTAGATCTAGCTGGTCTGTCATAATATAATAGAGACAGTAGTATCTAGCTAGGTCTGTCATAATATAATAGAGACAGTAGATCTAGCTGGTCTGTCATAATATAATAGAGACAGTAGATCTAGCTGGTCTGTCATAATATAATAGAGACAGTAGATCTAGCTGGTCTGTCATAATATAATAGAGACAGTAGATCTACCTGGTCTGTCATAATTAGAATAGAGACAGTAGATCTAGCTGGTCTGTCATCAATATAATAGAGACAGTAGATCTAGCTGGTCTGTCATAATATAATAGAGACAGTAGATCTAGCTGGTCTGTCATAATATAATAGAGACAGTAGATCTAGCTGGTCTGTCATAATATAATAGAGACAGTAGATCTAGCTGGTCTGTCATAATATAATAGAGACAGTAGATCTAGCTGGTCTGTCATAATATAATAGAGACAGTAGATCTAGCTGGTCTGTCATAATATAATAGAGACAGTAGATCTAGCTGGTCTGTCATAATATAATAGAGACAGTAGATCTAGCTGGTCTGTCATAATATAATAGAGACAGTAGATCTAGCTGGTCTGTCATAATATAATAGAGATAGTAGATCTACCTGGTCTGTCATAATTAGAATAGAGACAGTAGATCTAGCTGGTCTGTCATAATATAATAGAGACAGTAGCATCTAGCTGGTCTGTCATAATATAATAGAGACAGTAGATCTAGCTGGTCTGTCATAATATAACAGAGACAGTAGATCTACCTGGTCTGTCATAATATAATAGAGACAGTAGATCTAGCTGGTCTGTCATAATATAATAGAGACAGTAGATCTAGCTGGTCTGTCATCAATATAATAGACACAGTAGATCTAGCTGGTCTGTCATAATATAATAGAGACAGCAGATCTAGCTGGTCTGTCATAATATAATAGAGACAGTAGATCTACCTGGTCTGTCATAATATAATAGAGACAGTAGATCTAGCTGGTCTGTCATAATATAATAGAGACAGTAGATCTAGCTGGTCTGTCATAATATAATAGAGACAGTAGATCTAGCTGGTCTGTCATAATATAATAGAGACAGTAGATCTAGCTGGTCTGTCATAATATAATAGAGACAGTAGATCTAGCTGGTCTGTCATAATATAATAGAGACAGTGTATCTACCAGGTCTGTCATACATATAACAGAGACAGTAGATCTAGCTGGTCTGTCATAATATAATAGAGACAGTAGATCTAGCTGGTCTGTCATAATATAATAGAGACAGTAGATCTAGCTGGTCTGTCAAATATAATAGATATAGTATCTATTATTATCATTATATAATAGAGACAGTAGATCTAGCTGGTCTGTCATAATATAATAGAGACAGTAGATCTAGCTGGTCTGTCATAATATAATAGAGACAGTAGTATCTAGCTGGTCTGTCATAATATAACAGAGACAGTAGATCTAGCTGGTCTCGTCATAATATAATAGAGACAGTAGATCTAGCTGGTCTGTCATAATATAATAGAGACAGTAGATCTAGCTGGTCTGTCATAATATAATAGAGACAGTAGATCTAGCTGGTCTGTCATAATATAATAGAGACAGTAGATCTAGCTGGTCTGTCATAATATAATAGAGACAGCAGATCTAGCTGGTCTGTCATAATATAATAGAGACAGTAGATCTAGCTGGTCTGTCATAATATAATAGAGACAGTAGATCTAGCTCGTCTGTCATAATACAATAGAGACAGTAGATCTAACTGGTTCTGTCATCATATAATAGAGACAGTAGATCTAGCCGGTCTGTCATAATTAACAGATACCGTAGATCTAGCTGGTCTGTCATAATATAACAGAGACAGTAGATCTAGCTTGTCTGTCATAATATAATAGAGACAGTAGATCTAGCTGGTCTGTCATCATATAACAGAGACAGTAGATCTACCTGGTCTGTGATAATATAATAGAGACAGTAGATCTAGCTGGTCTGTCATAATATAACAGAGACAGTAGATCTAGCTGGTCTGTCATAATATAATAGAGACAGTAGATCTAGCTGCGTCATGCTACAGTGACACGTCATATATAGAGACAGTAGTATCTAGCTGGTCTGTCATAATATAATAGAGACAGTAGATCTAGCTGGTCTGTCATATTATAATAGAGACAGTAGATCTAGCTGGTCTGTCATAATATAATAGAGACAGTGTATCTACCAGGTCTGTCATAATATAACAGAGACAGTCGATCTAGCTGGTCTGTCATAATATAGCAGAGACAGTAGATCTACCTGGTATGTCAAAATATAACTATTATATAACTATGACTAAATATCACTATTATATTATGACAGACCAGCTAGATCTACTGTCTCTATTCTAATTCTGACAGACCAGGTAGATCTACTATCTCTATTATATTATGCCATACCAGCTAGATCTACTGTCTCTATTATAATATGACAGACCAGCTAGATCTACTGTGTTAATTATTTGATGACAGACCAGCTAGATCTACTGTCTCTATTCTAATTTGACAGACCAGGTACATCTACTATCTCTATTATATTATGACATACCAGCTAGATCTACTGTCTCTATTATAATATGACAGACCAGCTAGATCTACTGTCTCTATTATATTATGACAGACCAGCTAGATCTACTGTCTCTATTATATTTTGACATACCAGGTAGATCTACTGTCTCTGTTATATTATGACAGACCAGCTAGATCTACTGTCTCTGTTATATTATGACAGACCTGGTAGATACACAGTCTCTATTATATTATGACAGACCAGCTAGATCTACTGTCCCTATTATATTATGACAGACCAGCTAGATCTACTGTCTCTATTATATTTTGACAGACCAGCTAGATCTACTGTCTCTATTATATTATGACAGACCAGCTTGATCTACTGTCTCTATTATGTTATGACAGACCAGCTAGATCTACTGTCTCTATGTCTCTATTGTACTATGACAGACCAGCTAGATCTACTGTCTCTATTATACTATGACAGACCAGGTAGATCTACTGTCTCTATTATATTATGACAGACCAGCTAGATCTACTGTCTCTATTCTATTATGACAGACCAGGTTAAACTACAATCTCTATTACCTTATGACAGACCAGCTAGATCTACTGTCTCTATTATGTTATGACAGACCAGCTAGATCTACTGTCTCTATGTCTCTATTGTACTATGGCAGACCAGGTAGATCTACTGTCTCTATTATATTATGACAGACCAGCTAGATCTACCGTCTCTATTCTATTATGACAGACCAGCTAGATCTACTGTCTATTATATTATGACAGACCAGCTAGATCTACTGTCTATTATATTATGACAGACCAGCTAGATCTACTGTCTATTATATTATGACAGACCAGCTAGATCTACTGTCTCTATTCTATTATGACAGACTAGCTAGATCTAGTGTCTCTATTATATTATGACAGACCAACTAAATATACTGTCTCTATTATATTTTGACAGACCAGGTAGATCTACTGTCTCTATTATATAATGACAGACCAGCTAGATCTACTGTCTCTATTATATTATGACAGACCGGCTAGATCTACTGTGTCTATTATATTATGACAGACCAGCTAGATCTACTGTCTATTATATTATGACAGACCAGCTAGATCTACTGTCTATTTTATTATGACAGACCAGCTAGATCTACTGTCTCTATTGAATTATGACAGACCAGCTAGATCTACTGTCTCTATTCTATTATGACAGACCAGCTAGATCTACTGTCTCTATTGTATTATGACAGACCAGCTAGATCTACTATCTCTATTATATTATGACAGACCAGCTAGATCTAGTGTCTCTATTATATTATGACAGACCAACTAAATATACTGTCTCTATTATATTTTGACAGACCAGGTAGATCTACTGTCTCTATTATATAATGACAGACCAGCTAGATCTACTGTCTCTATTATATTTTGACAGACCAGGTAGATCTACTGTCCCTATTATACTATGACAGACCAGCTAGATCTACTGTCTCTATTATATTATAACAGACCAGCTAGATCTACTGTGTCTATTATATTATGACAGACCAGCTAGATCTACTGTCTCTTCTGTATTATGACAGACCAGGTCGATATACTGTCTCTATTATATTATGACAGACCAGGTCGATATACTGTCTCTGTTATATTATGACAGACCAGGTAGATATACTGTCTCTATTATATTATGACAGACCAGCTAGATCTACTGTGTCTATTATATTATGACAGACCAGCTAGATCTACTGTCTATTATATTATGACAGACCAGCTAGATATACTGTCTATTTTATTATGACAGACCAGCTAGATCTACTGTCTCTATTGTATTATGACAGACCAGCTAGATCTACTGTCTCTATTATATTATGAGAGACCAGGTAGATATACCGACTCCATTATAAAATGACAGACCAGCTAGATCTATTCTCGCTATTGTATTATGACAGACCAGCTAGATCAATTGTCTCTATTATAATATGACAGACCAGCTAGATCTACTGTCTCTATTATATTATGACAGACCAGCTAGATCTATTGACTCAATTATAATATGACATTATGACAGACCAGCTAGATCTACTGTCTCTATTGTATTATGACAGACCAGCTAGATCTACTATCTCTATTATATTATGACAGATCAGCTAGATCTAGTGTCTCTATTATATTTTGACAGACCAAGTAGATCTACTGTCCCTATTATACTATGACAGACCAGCTAGATCATCTGTCTCTATTATATTATGACAGACCAGCTAGATCTACTGTCTCTATTATATTATGACAGACCAGCTAGATCTACTGTCTCTTTTATATTATGACAGACCAGCTAGATCTATTGTCTCTATTATAATATGACATTATGACAGATCAGCTAGATCTACTGTCTCTATTGTATTATGACAGCATAGCTAGATCTATTATCTCTATTATATTATGACAGACCAGCTAGATCTAGTGTCTCTATTATATTATGACAGACCAACTAAATCTACTGTCTCTATTGTATTATGACAGACCAGCTAGATCTACTGTCTCTATTGTATTATGACAGACCAGCTAGATCTACTGTCTCTATTATATTATAACAGACCAGCTAGATCTATTGTCTCTATTATAATATGACAGACCATCTAGATCTACTGTCTCTATTATATTATAACAGACCCGCTAGATCTACTGTCTCTATTCTATTATGACAGACCAGCTAGATCTACTGTCTCTATTGTATTATGACAGACCAGCTAGATCTAGTGTCTCTATTATATTATGACAGACCAACTAAATATACTGTCTCTATTATATTTTGACAGACCAGGTAGATCTACTGTCTCTATTATATAATGACAGACCATCTAGATCTACTGTCTCTATTATATTTTGACAGACCAGGTAGATCTACTGTCTCTATTATATTATGACAGACCAGCTAGATCTACTTCTCTATTGTATTATGACAG
>NW_026279465.1:0-6578 GCF_023373465.1 Oncorhynchus keta
TCTACCTGTGGTAAATTCAATTAATTGGACATGATTTGAAAGGCACACACCTGTCTATATAAAGGCCCCACAGTTGACAGTGCATTTCAGAGCAAAAAGCAAGCCATGAGCTCAAAGGAATTGTCCTTAGAACTCAGAGACAGGATTGTGTTGAGGCACCGATCTGGAGAAGGGTACCAATAAATGTGTGCATCATTGAAGGTCCCCAAAAACACAGTGGCCTCCATCATTGTTAAATGGAATAAGTTTGGAACCACCAACACTCTTCCTAGAAGCTGGCCGCCCGGCCAAACTGATCAATCAAGGGAGAAGGGCCTTGGTTAGGGAGGTGATTATTAGTAGTGTTGGGATAGATTAACAGTAGTTTTAGGATAGATTAGCAGTAGTGTTAGAATAGATTAACAGTAGTGTTAGGATAGATTAACAGTAGTGTTAGGATAGATTAACAGTAGTTTTAGGATAGATTAGTAGTAGTGTTAGGATAGATTAACAGTAGTTTTAGGATAGATTAGTAGTAGTGTTAGGATAGATTAACAGTAGTTTTAGGATAGATTAGTAGTAGTGTTAGGATAGATTAACAGTAGTTTTAGGATAGATTAGTAGTAGTGTTAGGATAGATTAACAGTAGTTTTAGGATAGATTAGTAGTAGTGTTAGGATAGATTAACAGTAGTGTTAGGATAGATTAACAGTAGTGTTAGGATAGATTAACAGTAGTGTTAGGATAGATTAACAGTAGTGTTAGGATAGATTAACAGTAGTGTTAGGATAGATTAGTACTAGTGTTAGGATAGATTAACAGAAGTTTTGAGGATAGATTAGTAGTAGTGTTAGGATAGATTAACAGTAGTGTTAGGATAGATTAGTAGTAGTGTTAGGATGGATTAACAGTAGTTTTAGGATAGATTAGTAGCAGTGTTAGGATAGATTAACAGTAGTGTTTGGATAGATTAACAGTAGTGTTAGGATAGATTAACAGTAGTGTTAAAATATATTAACAGTAGTGTTAGGATAGATTAACAGTAGTGTTAGGATAGATTAACAGTAGTGTTAGGATAGATTAGAATTAGTGTTTGGATAGATTAGTAGTAGTGTTAGGCTAGATTAACAGTAGTGTTAGGATAGATTAACAGTAGTGTTAGGATAGATTAACAGTAGTGTTAGGATAGATTAGTAGTAGTGTTAGGATAGATTAACAGTAGTGTTAGGATAGATTAGAATTAGTGTTTGGATAGATTAGTAGTAGTGTTAGGCTAGATTAACAGTAGTGTTAGGATAGATTAACAGTAGTGTTAGGATAGATTAACAGTAGTGTTAGGATAGATTAACAGTAGTGTTAGGATAGATTAACAGTAGTGTTAGGATAGATTAACAGTAGTGTTAGGATAGATTAAGAGTAGTGTTAGGATAGATTAGTAGTAGTGTTAGGATAGATTAACAGTAGTGTTAGGATAGATTAGAAGTAGTGTTTGGATAGATTAGTAGTAGTGTTAGGCTAGATTAACAGTAGTTTAGGATTTACTAACAGTAGTGTTAGAATTTACTAACAGTAGTGTTAGGATAGATTAACAGTAGTGAGATAGATTAACAGTAGTGTTAGGATGATTAACAGTAGTGTTAGGATAGATTAGTAGTGGTGTTAGGATAGATTAACAGAGGTGTTAGGATAAACTAACAGTAGTGTTAGGATAGATTAACAGTAGTGTTAGGATAGATTAGTAGTGGTGTTAGATAGATTAACAGAGGTGTTAGGATAAACTAATAGTAGTTTTAGGATAGATTAACAGTAGTGTTAGGATAGAAACTTTTAGGAGTTGGTTTCCTGTCGGGATCAAATCAGCGGAAATTTCAAGAGCGCCACGTATAGTTTTTGATAAAAATCAAACTTTCATTAAAAAACACACATACAAGAGTACTGAATTAAAGCTACACTCGTTGTGAATCAAGCCACCGAGTCAGATTTGTAAAATGCTTTTCGGCGAAAGCATGAGAAGCTATTATCTGATAGCATGCAACCCCAAAGTACTGGAACGTCATCTAAAACGACAGATACTGCGGTAGCCGGCGCTACCCAAAGCACCCAGAAATAAAATATAAAACATTCATTACCTTTGACGAGCTTCTTTTGGCACTTATATATCCCATAAACATCACAATTGATCCTTTTCCATTAAATCCGTCAATGTATAGCCACAATGACGTTTCTGAAGACCGGTCTGATCCAGGAATATTCCCTTTTACAAGACGCAACGTCACTTTTTAAAATTCATAAAGTTGCCTATAAACTTTGACAAAACACTTCAACCTACTTCTGTAATCCAAGTTTAGGTATTAGTAAACGTTAATAAACGATCAAATTGATCATGGAGCGATCTGTATTCAATAGCTGTATGTTTTGAAAATGAAGTCCATTTTGAGAACGACAGGTTTCCTGGGAGCGCAGTTCAAAAAATGGCGTACCCTGTGGGTGATCTAACCAAGGATAAAGGGACCTGAAAACAGTACACTGGCGACATCGTGTGGAATCTGTAGGAATTGCAAACACGGTTCCAACATTTACGACATGCCTTAAACAATACGTATACTGGCGGATTGATTTTTTCTCAGTCAAAAAAGTAACCAGGTTTTCTGGCGATTTTGACCATGGAACTCGTTCTGTTATAGTCACAGACACCATTGAACTAGTTCTAGAAACTTCAGAGTGTTTTCTATGCACACATACTAATCATATGCATATACTATATTCCTGGCATGAGTAGCAGGGCGTTGAAATGTTGTTCTTACAAAAAGCTGCGAAAAATTCGCATCATCCTTATGAGGTTTTAACAGTAGTGTTAGGATAGATTAACAGTAGTGTTAGGATAGATTAACAGTAGTGTTAGGATAGATTAACAGTAGTGTTAGGATAGATTAACAGTAGTGTTAGGATAGATTAACAGTAGTGTTAGGATAGATTAACAGTAGTGTTAGGATAGAGTAACAGTAGTGTTAGATAGATTAGTAGTATTTAGTATAGATGAACAGTAGTGTTAGGATAGATTAACAGTAGTGTTCTGATATTAACAGTAGTATTAGGATGATTAACAGCAGTGTTAGGACAGACTAACAGTAGTGTTGTGATAGATCAACAGCAGTGCCAGGACAGATCAACAGCAGTGTCCTGGACAGATCAACAGTAGTGCCAGGATGATAACAGTAGTGCCAGGACAGGTGTAGCAGTATTTAGTACAGACCACTGGCAGTATCAGGACAGATCAACAGTAGTGTTAGGATAGATAACAGTAGTGCCAGGACAGAGTGCAGCAGTGCCAGGACAGGTGCAGTAGTGCCAGGATAGATTAGTAGTAGTGTTAGTACAGATTAACAGTAGTGTTGCGGACAGATTAACAGTAGTGTTAGGATAGACTAACAGTAATGCCAGGACAGATTAACAGCAGCGTCCGGACAGATTAACGGTAGTGTTAGGATAGATCACCCAGCAGTGCCAGGACAGAGTAGCAGTGGCGTTAGTACAGATCAACAGCAGTATTAGGAACAATTAACAGCAGTATTAGGAACAGATCAACAGCAGTATTCGAATAGACTAACAATAGTATTGAATAGATCAACAGCAGTATTGTGGACAGATCAACAATAGTGTTGAGACAGATAACAGTAGTGTTAGGATAGATTAACAGTAGTGTTAGAGATAGACTAACAGCAGTGTAGGACAGGTGTAACAGCAGTGTTAGGATAGATCAACAGTAGTGTTAGGACAGATTAACAGTAGTGTTAGGACAGATTAACAGTAGTGTTGGTGGACAGATCAACAGCAGTGCCAGGACAGACTAACAGCAGCGTTAAGACCAGATCAACAGCAGTGCTAGACAGATCAACTGCAGTGTCCGGATGAGATCAACATGCAGTGCCAGGACAGATCAACAGCAGTGTTAGGACAGGTAGTAGTAGTATTAGTACAGATCAACAGTAGTAATAGGAACAGATCAACAGCAGTGCCAGGACAGATCAACCAGTGTTCCGACAGATCAACAGCAGTGCCAGGACAGATCAACAGCAGTGCCAGGACAGGTAGTAGTAGTGTTAGTATGATTAACAGTAGTATTGAGACAGATTAACAGTAGTGTTAGGATAGATTAACAGCAGTGTTCTGATAGACTAACAGTAGTGTTAGGACAGATTAACAGTAGTGCCAGGACAGACTAGTAGCAGTGTTAGTACAGATTAACAGTAGTAAGGACAGATTAACAGCAGTGCTAGGACAGATTAGTAGTAGTGTTAGTACAGACTAACAGCAGTACTAGGACAGATCAACAGCAGTGTTAGACAGATCAACAGCAGTGTTCCGATTATGATCAACAGCAGTGTTAGGATAGATCAACAAGTAGTGTTAGGACAGACTAGCAGGTAGTGTTAGTATAGATTAACAGTAGCACAGGGATAGATTAACGGTAGTGTTAGGACAGACCAGCAGTGAGTGTTAGTACAGATCAACAGCAGTATCAGGACAGACTTCAACAGCAGTGTTGGGACAGACTCAACAGCAGTGTTCTGACAGATCAACAGTAGTGCCAGGATGACAACAGTGCAGTGTTCGGACAGATTAGTAGTAGTGTTAGTATAGATCAACAGTGCATTAGGACAATTACCAGTGAGTGTTAGACAGATCATTAGCAGTGTTCGGATAGACTAACAGTGAGTGCTAGGATAGTAACAGCAGTGTTCAGATAGATGAACAGTAGTTTTAGGATAGATTAACAGTAGTGTTAGGGATAGATAGTAGTAGTGTTAGGATAGATTAGTAGTAGTGTTAGGATAGATTAACAGTAGTGTTAGGATAGATTAACAGTAGTGTCTGATAGATTAACAGTAGTGTTAGGAAAGATTAACTTCTCTAGATATGTGGGACTTGGTAAAGGTCCCACCTCGACAACAGCCAGTGAAATTGCAGGGCGCCAAATTGAAAACAACAGAAATCTCATAATTAAAATTCCTCAAACATACAAGTATTATATACCATTTTAAAGATAAACTTATTGTTAATCCAGCAGCAGTGTCTGATTTCAAAAAGGTTTTACGGCAAAACACACCTTTCGGTTATGTTAAGTTAGTGCCTAGTCACAGAAAAACATACAGCCATTTTCCAAAAGAAGGAGAGGTGTCACAAAGACAGAAATAAGCGTTAAAATGAATCACTAACCTTTGATGATCCTCACCGGATGTGACTCCCAGGACTCCATGTTAGACAATACATGTGTGTTTTGTTCGATAAAGTTAATCTTTATGTCCAAAAACCTGAAATTAGTGCGTTATGTTCAGAAATGCATTGTCTCAAACAAACATCCGGCGAAAGTGCAGAAAGCCACATCAAATTACAGAAATACTCATCATAAACATTGATGAAAGATACAAGTGTTAAACACACAATTAAAGATACACTTCTCCTTAATGCAACCACTGTGTCAGATTTCAAAAAGGTTTTACGGTAAAAGCACACCATGCAATTATGTTAGGTCAGCGCCGCCACAGAAAAACATACAGTCATTTTCCAAACCAAGGAGAGGTGTCACAAAACTCAGCATATGCTATAAATATTCACTTACTCTGATGAACTCTTCGGAATGCACTCCCAGGAATCCCAGTTACAATAACAAATGTTTGTTTTGTTCGATGAAGTCCATAATTTATGTCCAAATACCTCCTTTTGTTTGCAAGTTTAGTTCACAAATCCAAATTCACAAGGCGCAGGCACTTAGTTCAGACGAAAAGTCAAACAGTTCCATTACAGTTCGTAGAAACATGTCAAACGATGTATATAATCAATCTTGTTTTTTATCATAAATCTTCAATAATATTCCAACCGGAAAAATTCCTTGTCTTTAGAAATGAAAAGGAACGGAGTCACTTCCTCACGCCGCACGCGTGACTTATGGCATTCTGCCAGACCCGTGATTCAAACATCAGCTCTTATTCGATCCCCCTTCATAGTAGAAGCCTGAAACAAAGTTATAAAGACTGTTTACATCTAGTGGAAGCCTTTGGAAATGTTAGGATAGATTAACAATAGTGTTAGGATAGATTAGTAGTAGTGCTAGGATAAATTAGTAGTAATGTTAGGATAGATTAGTAGCTGACAAACCTCCTGGCATTAACAACTTAGATGGAAAGCTACTGAGGATGGTAGCTGACTCTATAGCCAATCCTGTCTGTCGTATTTTTAATATGCGCCTCGAGGTAAGTCTTTGTCCTCAGTCCTGGAGGGAAGCCAAAGTAATTCCACTACCCAAGAGTGGTAGAGGGGAATTTTACTGGTTCAAACAGCAGACCTATAAACTTGCTGCCAGCTCCTAGCAAACTGCTGGAAAAAAATTGTGTTTGAAAAAATACAATGCTATCTCTCTGTAAACAAATTAACAACAGACATTCAGCATGCTTATATAGAATGGCACTCAACATGTACTGACTTCACAGACAAAAATGATAAATTGACAAATTGATAATAAGATGAATTGTACTGTTAGATTTCAGTGCAGCTTTTAATATTATTGACCATAACATGTTGTTTAATAAGCGTAAGTGCTA
>NW_026279466.1:0-5759 GCF_023373465.1 Oncorhynchus keta
AGCTTGAGGTGGTGATCCGTCATCCACACTGATATGTCTGCCAGACATGCAGAGATGCGATTCGCCACCTGGTCATCAGGGGGAAGGAGAAGATTAATTGTGTGTCGTCTGCATAGCAATGATAGGAGAGACCATGTGAGGTTATGACAGAGCCAAGTGACTTGGTGTATAGCGAGAATAAGAGAGGGCCTAGAACAGAGCCCTGGGGACACCAGTGGTGAGAGCGCGTGGTGAGGAGACAGATTCTCGCCACGCCACCTGGTAGGAGCGACCTGTCAGGTAGGACGCAATCAAGCGTGGGGCGCCGGAGATGCCCAACTCAGAGGGTGGAGGAGGATCTGATGGTTCACAGCTAGGGACCATGTTCACAAATCTGATTGGTCTTTAGCCATGTCTTCATGTTTTTTGTGAAAGTGTGATAGGTGGTGCAGTTATGTGTGTCTGATGGCAGTGTATTCCAGACATGGGAAGCTCTCACAGAGAAAGTGGATTTACTAAAGGTGCTTTTCCTTAAGGGAACTATACAGTCAACTCTCATGGCAGACCTTGTGGATCTGCTGCCATATGTTTGGGTTTTCTGTTTAACAAAAATCAAATCAAATTTTATTTGTCACATACACATGGTTAGCAGATGTTAATGCGAGTGTAGCGAAATGCTTGTGCTTCTAGTTCTGACAATGCAGTAATAACCAACAAGTAATCTAACAATTCCTAAACTACTGTCTTATACACAGTGTAAGGGGATAAAGAATATGTACATAAGGATATATGAATGAGTGATGGCACAGAGCAGCATAGGCAAGATACAGTAGATGGTATCGAGTACAGTATATACATATAAGATGAGTATGTAAACAAAGTGGCATAGTTAAAGTGGCTAGTGATACATGTATTACATAAGGATGCAGTCGATGATATAGAGTACAGTATATGCGTATGAGATGAATAATGTAGGGTAAGTAACATTATATAAGGTAGCATTGTTTAAAGTGGCTAGTGATATATTTACATCATTCCCATCAATTCCCATTATTAAAGTGGCTGGAGTTGTGTCAGTGTGTTGGCAGCGGCCACTCAATGTTAGTGGTGGCTGTTTAACAGTCTGATGGCCTTGAGATAGAAGCTGTTTTTCAGTCTCTCGGTTCCAGCTTTGATGCACCTGTACTGACCTCGCCTTCTGGATGATAGCGGGGTGAACAGGCAGTGGCTCGGGTGGTTGATGTCCTTGATGATCTTTATGGCCTTCCCGTAACATCGGGTGGTGTAGGTGTCCTGGAGGGCAGGTAGTTTGTCCCCGGTGATGCGTTGTGCAGACCTCACTACCCTCTGGAGAGCCTTACGGTTGAGGGCGGAGCAGTTGCCGTACCAGGCGGTGATACAGCCCGCCAGGATGCTCTCGATTGTGCATCTGTAGAAGTTTGAGTGCTTTTGGTGACAAGCTGAATTTCTTCAGCCTCCTGAGGTTGAAGAGGCGCTGCTGCGCCTTCTTCACGATGCTGTCTGTGTGAGTGGACCAATTCAGTTTGTCTGTGATGTGTATGCCGAGGAACTTAAAACTTGCTACCCTCTCCACTACTGTTCCATCGATGTGGATAGGGGGTGTTCCCTCTGCTGTTTCCAGAAGTCCACAATCATCTCCTTAGTTTTGTTGAGTGTGAGGTTATTTTCCTGACACCACACTCCGAGGGCCCTCACCTCCTCCCTGTAGGCCGTCTCGTCGTTGTTGGTAATCAAGCCTACCACTGTTGTCGTCCGCAAACTTGATGATTGAGTTGGAGGCGTGCGTGGCCACGCAGTCGTGGGTGAACAGGGAGTACAGGAGAGGGCTTAGAACGCACCCTTGTGGGGCCCCAGTGTTGAGGATCAGAGGGGAGGAGATGTTGTTACCTACCCTCACCACCTGGGGGCGGCCCGTCAGGAAGTCCAGTACCCAGTTGCACAGGGCGGGGTCGAGACCCAGGGTCTCGAGCTTGATGACGAGCTTGGATGGTACTATGGTGTTGAATGCCGAGCTGTAGTCGATGAACAGCATTCTCACATAGGTATTCCTCTTGTCCAGATGGGTTAGGGCAGTGTGCAGTGTGGTTGAGATTGCATCGTCTGTGGACCTATTTGGGCGGTAAGCAAATTGGAGTAGGTCTAGGGCGTCAGGTAGGGTGGAGGTGATATGGTCCTTGACTAATCTCTCAAAGCACTTCATGATGACGGAAGTGAGTGCTACGGGCGGTAGTCATTTAGCTCAGTTACCTTAGCTTTCTTGGGAACAGGAACAATGGTGGCCCTCTTGAAGCGTGTGGGAACAGCAGACTGGTATAGGGATTGATTGAATATGTCCGTAAACACACCGGCCAGCTGGTCTGCGATGCTCTGAGGGCGCGGCTGGGGATGCCGTCTGGGCCTGCAGCCTTGCGAGGGTTAACACGTTTAAATGTCTTACTCACCTTGGCTGCAGTGAAGGAGAGACCGCATGTTTTTGTTGCAGGCCGTGGCAGTGGCACTGTATTGTCCTCAAAGCGGGCAAAAAAGTTATTTAGTCTGCCTGGGAGCAAGACATCCTGGTCCGTGACTGGGCTGGATTTCTTCCTGTAGTCCGTGATTGACTGTAGACCCTGCCACATGCCTCTTGTGTCTGAGCCGTTGAATTGAGATTCTACTTGGTCTCTGTACTGACATTTAGCTTGTTTGATAGCCTTGCGGAGGGAATAGCTGCACTGTTTGTATTCAATCAATCAATCAAATTTTATTTATATAGCCCTTTGTACATCAGCTGATATCTCAAAGTGCTGTACAGAAACCCAGCCTCAAACCCCAAACAGCAAGCAATGCAGGTGTAGAAGCACGGTGGCTAGGAAAAACTCCCTAGAAAGGCCAAAACCTAGGAAGAAACCTAGAGAGGAACCAGGCTATGTGGGGTGGCCAGTAGTCTTCTGGCTGTGCCAGGTGGAGATTATAACAGAACATGGCCAAGATGTTCAAATGTTCATAAATGACCAGCATGGTCAAATAATAGTAAGGCAGAACAGTTGAAACTGGAGCAGCAGCATGGCCAGGTGGACTGGGGACAGCAAGGAGTCATCATGTCAGGTTGTCCTGGGGCATGGTCCTAGGGCTCAGGTCAGTTGAAACTGGAGCAGCAGCATGGCCAGGTGGACTGGGGACAGCAAGGAGCCATCATGTCAGGTAGTCCTGGGGCATGGTCCTAGAGAACGCACACTTAGATTCACACAGGACACCGAATAGGACAGGAGAAGTACTCCAGATATAACAAACTGACCCTAGCCCCCGACACAAACTACTGCAGCATAAATACTGGAGGCTGAGACAGGAGGGGGTCAGGAGACACTGGCCCCATCCGAGAACACCCTCGGACAGGGCCAAACAGGAAGGATATAACCCCACCCACTTTGCCAAAGCACAGCCCCCACACCACTATTCGGTCATGTTACCAGACACCTTGCCCCTATTAAAAGCAGTGGTTCGAGCTTTCAGTTTCACGCGAATGCTGCCATCAATCCACGCTTTCTGGTTAGGGAATGTTTTAATCGTTGCTATGGGAACGACATCTTCAACGCACGTTCTAATGAACTCGCACACCGAATCAGCGTATTCGTCAATGTTGTTATCTGACGCAATACGAAACATATCCCAGTCCATGTGATGGAAGCAGTCTTGGAGTGTGGAGTCAGCTTGGTCGGACCAGAGTTGGACAGACCTCAGCGTGGGAGCCTCTTGTTTTAGTTTCTGTCTGTAGGCAGGGATCAACAAAATGGAGTCGTGGTCAGCTTTTCCGAAAGGGGGCGGGGCAGGGCCTTATATGCATCGCGGAAGTTAGAGTAACAATGATCCAAGGTTTTTCCACCCCTGGTTGCGCAATCGATATGCTGATAAAATTTAGGGAGTCTTGTTTTCAGATTAGCCTTGTTAAAATCCCCAGTTTGCAAAGAGTTAAATAAAGTTCGTTCAGAGCCATCGATGTGTCTGCTTGAGGGGATATATAAGGCTGTGATTATAATCGAAGAATTCTCTTGGTAGATAATACGGTCTACATTTGATTGTGAGGAATTCTAAATCAATTGAATGTAGAAGGATTTGAGTTCCTGTGTTTCTTTCATCACCATGTCTCGTTAGCCATAAGGCATACGCCCCCGCCCCTCTAACACCAGAAAGATGTTTCTGTCGGCGCGATGCGTGGAGAGGCCTGTTGGCTGCACCGCTTCGGATCGCATCTTCTCTCCAGTGAGCCATGTTTCCGTGAACACAGAACGTTACACAGTCTCTGATGTCCCTCTGGAATGCTACCCTTGCTCGGATTTCATCAACCTTGTTGTCTAGAGACTGGACATTGGCAAGAAGAATGCCTAGGGAGTGGTGCACGGTGTGCCCATCTCCTGAGTCTGACCAGAAGACCGCCTCGTTTCCCTCTTTTCTGAGTCGTTTTTTGGGTCGCTGCATGCGATCCATTCCGTTGTCCTGTTTGTAAGGCAGAACACAGGATCCGCGTCGCAAAACCATATTCTTGGTCGTACTGATGGTGAGTTGGACGCTGGATCTTATATTCAGTAGTTCTTCTCGACTGTATGTAATGAAACCTAAGATGACCTGGGGTACTAATGTAAGAAATGACACTTAAAAAAAAATGCATAGTTTCCTAGGAACGCGAGCGGCGGCCATCTCTGTCGGCGCCGGAAGGGAATACTGAGTGGAGGAGCCAGGCAATTTAGGATCTTGAATACAAGACGTGTCGGTGTATTGCACAAGATTTTCCCAACTCAGATAAAAGCACCTGAGGATGTAACAGTGATGATAATGTTGGGCTTCCTATCAAGCACTTTGAGAGCCTGTTTGTGAATAGACTAGATGGTTTTTAATGTTGTACAGCAGAAGCTTGGGCCCAGTAGTGTGAGTATGACAAGTGAAGGAGTATCATGGTTATATTACAGTTTTGCTACCTCTGTAGTCAAACAATTTCGTATCAAGCCGAATCAGCTAGGTTGAATTTAGTTATTTGAATTACCTTTTTCACCTGCTCTTTAAAGAGCGGTTGGAATCAAGTATGATGCCAAGGTACTTAATCAGATACCACCTGGAGCTTCTTACCTGACACATAGACATCTGGCTCAGTAGCATCTGTTACCCTCTTTGTGAAGAACACGCAGACAGTTTTTTCACATTGAGATGCAAACACGAGTCACTGAGCCACTTTGTAACCTGGACCATTACAGTAGTGAGTTCTTGTGCAGCTTGTTGTTTGCTCTTTGCATGCACATATAGCACTAGAATCATCTGCATACATTTGAACTTCAGACCCAGTACAGACAGAAGGCAGATCATTAATGTACAGGCTGAACAGGAGGGCCCCAGTATTGACCCTTGGGGCACGCCCACATTATAGCTTAGAGTGGGCGACAGCTCATTGCTCACTCTGACACTGAGTTCTCCCTTCCAAGGTATGATTTCCTCCATCTCAAGGCATCGGGGAACAATTGAACTTGGGCAATTTGTGATGAGAATCTCATGGTTAACAGTATCAAAGAGCCTTCCTTAGGTCCAGAAACACAGCCCTAACAACGCCTCCTTTGTCCATCTTGGACTTCACAATTTCAGAAAGAAAGCAGTTGACCTTTTCTGTGGAGTGTTCGCTACTGAGCGCCAAACAGCATGGAGTGTAATGTGAAGGGGCTGTTGTTGAGGTGGGCAGTCAGTTATTCTGCTACACACTTTTCAGCAACCTTAGACAGCACAGGTAGTATACTAATGGG